>NW_024541577.1:0-20061 GCF_016758755.1 Suillus discolor
AGTATCTACATGTCTAGTTTGAATTATCAGCCTTTGCCTCCGCATGTTCCACCTCTTGCAATAAACTGTACACCACTGGCACAACCCATTTATGCACTGCTGCAATGTGATGCAAGCCGATCAGGTCTTTGAAGATCCTGGTGAGCCTGTCTCGGCTTTCAAAAAATGCCAACAGCATAACCCGATTGCTGTCTAAGATTTCATCAGGTTTGGGATCCCTGACATCATCTCCAGGACCCAATGCCGCGCCAACCATCATTTGCACTAGTTTGTCATCTATTCATAATCAGCACCAGCCAAATTAACAGGTGAAGCAAACTTACATTCCTCTCCCCCCAGGCATCTCACAATGTCAATCACTGCGCGCTCAGCATCGCCGACCAAGGATGCCACAGTTGGCAGCTGCAACACCCCTTCAATGTTGGGAAGAAGAGGTGCGGTGGAGGAAACCTCATCTGGTTGGATTGTTGTTGGTTTGGGGCGCCTGTAAGAGCACAGGTTGCCAGTCTCCAACAGGCTCAGGAGGCTCACATCCAAACTGGAACACTACGGCAGATCGTGAGTGTTGAGTGTAAGTGACGATATGATGCCTACGTTTGTTATCTATGTCATAACCTACATGCTGTGATGTTCCGGCAGGCACTGAAGGATCTCTTACTGGCAGTGTGACCGATCCTGCTGGCGGCATATCACCAGTCGGCATACCCAAGTTGAAGCCAAAGTTGAATGGGGTGGAGCTGGTTGCCGGTGGGCCCAGGTGGAACTGCTTCTTCACAGGATTACCCTGGCTAGTTGTTGGCCTATCATTTGAAGTTGGAGAGAGATTAAAGCCGAGGTTGAATGGTTGGGCACCAGTCAAAGGCTGCATTGTATTGTGCTCCGGAGTTTGCACCAGGAGATCGAATCCAAGATTGAATGCCTGCTTTGTTGGTGGGCTGGGTGCAGTCGGCGGCGTCATATGAGGAATGTTGAAGTTCATTCCAAAGTTGTATCTGGGTCGCGAATCTACTGGAGACGGTGCCGGAGGGATGGGGATGTTCATGCCAAAATTGAACTTTGCCGCAGGTGGTTTTGTCGGTGGGCGATCAATGCCGAAATAGAATGCTGCAGAATAGTCAGAGGTGTTGAGTCTCAATTGCAGAGACTTACGTGTTTTAATGCGATCAGTGTCCCGCATCGGCGATCCACATTCGGCATGGTATTGTGATTCATCATTGGTATCCATTGGAATATTGAATCGCACTTGGTGTTCTGCTTGCTGAGACATTTGGATGATTTGTGAATTTAGTGAGGGGTTGCAATTGTGTCTGACTCAAGGCGGACCACATACTACAGTAACTTTTTTCTGATATATAGGGCCACCCGAAGTTGATAATCTGCCCAATGAGACGGGTCACCCGAGGTGGGCCCAAATGAAGGTGTACTGATGGAGAGGGGTGGGCCCAAGATATGGTCTAGTGGTCCATAATTTAGGGGTGGGCCCAGTATGTGATATAAGTATTGTGCTACCGATATGGATGGTTGGGCCCATACAATAGTATACCCATCCTGATGGCAGGGCTGATATGAGTAGGCGAGATATAGGGATGGGCCCAGGTGCCTGTGCTGCTGAGATGGACGGATGGGCCCATACAATAGTACCACCTATATGGATATGGATGGTAGGGCCGATATGAGTAAGCGATATATAGGGATGGGCCCAGACAAATGTGCTGCCGAGGTGAACGACTGGGCCCATGCAATGGTACCACCTATATTGCTTAATAGTAGGGCCGATATGACAAGCCTATATATAGGGATGGGCCCAGGTAAATATGCTGCCGAGGTGAATAACTGATGGTTGGGCCTGTGCAATGGTCTCACTGTATTGACAGTAGGGCCGAAAAATGGTGCTACTGCGATTGATCCACCCCCCCAGGCTTTGTTGCCATTGGACACCCAACCTAGGCCACCTAAATAAATATGGACCCGGGATAGCTTCTTACCGATATACATGCGCTACCCACTTTACTCTCCCATATATCTAGGTGCATACAAAAAATGGATAATAACTATTAAAGAAAACATGACATGGCAGGTTGCACCCGAATCCAGATGCTACCGATATCACGGCGCAGATGGGGTTTCATAGTCCAAGAGGCCCTGCAACCGAGAGTTACACAACCCTAGCAGAACATGACAATAGTCAAGATCGATCAACCTTGTTGATTGCAGCCGAGATATAATACATGATGCTGGCGTAGGTACAATTTACATAATGATGCTGGTCACTGATAACTACTGATAAACTAATATGGTACAAATATCTAAATTATTCAAACTATATCACTACTTGTCTGCAGATTGAGATACTGAAGCAGCACCCGGTGACTTGGATGGACCAGCCGGGTCTGATGTTTCCGGCAAGACATGCAACTCATCCCAAGCATGCGTGTACCTCCTACCGACGTGAGACACAGATAGCTCATCTGTGGGAGCAGGCGTTGAAGACACTGCAGGGCGCCATGAGGAGGGGAGGGTGTCATAAGGAAAGGTGCTGGTTACGGCGATGGGAGGAGGAGCGAAGGACGGGTTAGGGTTATTCGCCGGGTGTATGGAATTGATGAGGCTGGCCAAGTTACCAGACACCATCACATTGTTGAGGGTCTTGAGTTCCAGGTTGCTGACCTTCGCCTCAAGGAGATTGAACTTTTTCTCCCAGTCCTGCTCCAATGCAGTCACTCGCTCACCCATCTGCGCATGCCAAGCTTGCACCTGGGTGTTGGACACCTGAAGGTCATTCATTCTCCTCCCGAGAGCCTCCATACCGAGCAGAAGGTCTCTTGCAGTCACTTGAGGAAGAATGACGGGAGGAGCATGCACAGTGGGAGGAGGGGCATTGACCTGCACGACGTTGGCGACGACAAGAGGAACCGGCGCCTTGGGTGGAGGAGGTGCCTCGGACTGCACATCTGAGGGAGGAATGTCCAAGTCCATTAATGGAGTCTCTGTATCAACCCCAAAATCTCCTGCAAATTGCATGTCTAAATCAAGTCAGTATTGATCACATATGGTCGGGAGGAAACTTACCTTTGTTTCCAGCATCATCAGCGGAATTTTCTGAGTCAAAATCGATTAGCGGCTGCTCAACATCGGCAACAGTGGGCGCATCTGGGGAATTTCATCAGCATCTATCATGTTTGGTCGGAAACAAACATTACTGTTGTTTGGAACCTCTTCGGCCGGTGTCTGCATCTCGGCATCAACATCACTGGATGGAACGAGAGCCTCATCCTCTGAGTCATGCTCGGTTGGAGACACCTGACGAGTCTTGGCCGTTGATCGAGTCGCACTACTCACTGATCTCTGTGAGCGAACCCGGGAGGTCGAAGGTGCAGCCGGTTTTGCTTGTTTGCAGCCGTGGGGCTTCTTCTCCTTGGCAGTTGCTTTAGAAGCGGCGGCAGCCTTCTTTTTTGCAACTATATTCCGCAAGGCATCTTCAGCCTCAGGAATCAGCCTTACGCACTTGACCTTCTTGTCCTCGCAGGCAGGACAGCTCTTGCAAACCTCTCCAATCTTCCGACTGAGCCGGACAACACAAGGCCGATCTTCTTTTATGCATTGGACACAAGTTGTTGGATGAAGTCGCTGGGATGGCCATTCGGTGGTGGCGACAGCATTGTCATCTGACCAATCGTCAGGCTTAAAATAATAATGGTTAGTTGTGTCACCGAAGACAAGACAAGGCAAGAGCTTACCCTTATGATGGGAGAGTCTGCACGACTCGGCCAAGGTTCCTCGAGCTCTTCGACATCGGACAAGTTGCTCAACAAGCTGCCCTTGCTGGCAGGTTGCACTGGCACTACATGTTTGGCCAGTGCACCCGTTCCTGGCTGAAGAATTTTGGTTAAAATTATTGAAATGAAATAAGACAACTTACTTTCTTGACAATGATCACTGCACCATCAGCACTTTCATCCTCATCATTGCTGACAAACCTCTTCGATCTCACTATCTTCCTTCTCTTAGAGGATGTTGCAGTCTTCTGCTGTGGTGCTGGATTTGTCTTCAAGACCTTGCGCTTCGGCTCAGTCACCCGAGTTTCTTCCTGAATGTCGGAGTCAGTTCCGTCGGCCTTGCGTTTGGTGCCGGCAACAAATAAGTTGAACTTCAGCGCAGGAAGTTCTGCCGAATCCAATACCTCTGGTGATGCAACAACGGTAGATGGTTTGTCAGCAATCACCAGCGGCTGAGGGGCAGGAATAGTGGGTGCCGGAGTAATGTGATCTGGGCATGGATATCCAATTGTCTTCATGAATTATGGGTGGCCAGCGATACATGGGTCGTCCATGTTGACTGCAGACCAGTCGGGTAGAGTAACAATTTTTCGCGTCACAGGGTCGCTGTGGTCACGAATCTCGGCTGCACAAGACAGCAGCATGGGGGAGAACGAAGTGGAGACCTCCCTATGCTCCCATAATGAACGTGCCTGCAAGACGCCCATAATGAGTTATCGGTCACAATATAATTCAATGTAGAAGACTTACGATGATTTTCGTGATCTCATGTGCGAACACCATAGCGTTCGGATGACCTACTTGCAACTTCATGGATCTTACCATTAAGTGCCGGATGTCTTCCATCGCAGCATCGAGGGCAGCATTGGCAAGTTCAGAAGCTGACATGATAAGTACAAGTTCGGGTTGACGTGTAGTCGGTTACAAGATATTAAAGTATGTGTATGAAGTTCAGGAGGGAAAAGTGAGGGCAAGGGCTGAGTATTTATAGGGAACGACAAATTGTGGAGATAACTCAGTTGTGGAATGTGAATTATTGTTCCCTGCGGTACATGTGGGCCGAAGATCAATAAAATTACATTAGTGGCGCAATCTCGGCGTCTATCGTGGGAAATGTTCTATTTTCATTGTTGCACGTGTCCACAACTGCTTTGTGGAGCCGTTCCACCGTGAATTCATCCAAGTCCATTGTTCCTTGCATCCACCCGAGTGGCGAGCTAACTTCTATAAAATCAGGCACGTTCATTTTAAAATCGCATTTCCTCCCATCATGCCTTCCCGCTGCGTCCACTTCACTCCACCTGTGAATGAAACTCGGCCTGATCCTGTTGCAACAACAGGCGAGTCCCATTCACTTCAGATGCAAGAAGCTCATCGAGAATGGTGGGGTAATTTTGTTCCCGTAGCCGATTGGGTGCCACCAAAAATGAACAAATCCAAATTTGACGGAATGAAAATACAAAGTAAGTCTATTTTTAAACACCTTGGCAAAGCAAACTAATTATCAGAGTATCACATTTCACCTGAGATAGACGAACCAGGAGACCCTGAATGCCCATACGATAGGGCATTTTCCGGTGCAAATGATACCGTCAGCAAACTCACAGGTAAGTCCATATTTAGTAATATCGGCTTCTATTAAATTTGACTTCTAGCCATGTTTCAAAATGAATGGGTCAGCAATAGACGAGCTGCCACTCCTGCTGACGCTGACGTCAATATGGATGTGAGCTATGACCTTGGGTGGGATACTGCACCCGAAGCAGGCATTGATTCAGGTGAGACCGCTGGACAGTCCGTTGGAGTTGACCCTGAGGCCAGTTATGACCTTGGGTGGGATTCTGCACCCGATGCAGGTGACTTACATCCTGGTGAGATGCCCGGAGAGTCTGTAGAAGTCGACCTTGAGGCCACTTATGACCTTGGGTGGGATGGAGCACCCGCTTTGCATTCTGATTTACCACCCAAGATCATGGAACCATTGAGTCAGCTACCTTTTTCCCCCCCATGCATTCACTTACCTTCGGCAGTAGACTCTATCGACATCGACGATGAATATGATCTTGGGTGGGGTGATGCTGTTGATGATGGCCATCAAAGCTGCAACTGTAAGTGTTGTGATATCTATATTCTGACAATGAATCAATATCTTACAGTGCCTTCAGCTATAGACATCGATGAGGCTTATGACCTCGGGTGGAACAACTCTGCTTCCATGGAGTGAGCCAAAGAGCGGCAGGTGGAATATTGTTTAAGTCCACTGACATCCAGCTCCGACCTCTGTGCAGGCGATGAGGATGCAAATGCATCTGCGGCATCCATAACTTCCGTTTCATGGCCGGAAACATCTAATTCTACACCCAATGCCATTCTGCATGCGGAAGCAGCTATGATGCAGGCTATCCGGAGGTTGAATGCTTTGGGTCATACAGATGGTGAGTGAGATTTAACATCTGTCTGAGTGTGACTGATTGATTTAATTAAAGATGATCAACAAATGCACGTCATAATGCAGACGGCCGTTCAAGGTCTTGCACCATCCCACAGTCCCTCGAGAGTGAGGAGAGCCAATTCCCAGTTGTTCGGGGCATACAGCGAGGCGAGAAATCGGGTGACCGAGTTGGGAGAGGATATTCTCTCGATCACCTGGTTAATACATATGTACAATGCTATAATGGATCCGCTGGACATTTTAGTGAAGGACCTTGAAAGAGTAGACAGGGAGCAGTAATCACATGTAGATATGATTGTATTATGATTGTTATGTAATTTGATTCTATGTACCGAGGCAAAGAGGCGCAGCATGATCATCGTCGTGTTGCTTTGCGCATTCGTTTGGCTGGTGCCGGTTTCTTTGTCTGACTCCTGGTGTGTTTCGCAGGAGATGCATCTGCTACATTCATTTCATCCGGATCTGCTCTAGCTCTCTTTTTATTTGGGCCTGGCTTATTCAGTGTTGGCACAGGAGCAGGCCTCTTGCCCGATGGGGCTGGAGCTGAGGCAGACTCAACAGGGTTCGGCAGGATGGACGAGGTGCCCTCTTTACCACGAGGGTGTTGAATCTGATCTCGGCGCGGTATTTCAGCAGTACGAGAAGCAGGACCAATCTTGCAACCAGGATTCTGCTTCACCCATGGTTTCTTTGCCGGAGGTTTCACATTCTCTTCAGGTTCTTCAACTTGTGAATATTCCGACGAGTCTTCGAGCTGCCGAGGCATGTTTCATTGGTGGTTTTTGCTTGTGCTTCACCTGGGCCAGAAACGTACGAGGCTCGTCACCGTTAGAGTCTGCCTCCGAATCTTCCCATGATTCTTCAACCACCTGCCTTGTCTTTCTTAGTTGTACCTGGCATTGTGGTACTTTCTCAGGAACTCTTTCATCATCCGAGCTACCAGTGAAATCATCATCCACCCGGCCTGTTGCCATCTTCTCCCAAGAAGTTTTCCTTGACAAAGACTTTTTGGTTTTCTCCGCCTTAGATGACCTGACGGTCAATTCCTCTTCAGTATCCGATGCTACAGGTTTCACAGGAGATTTCACTTGGTCCTTGCACCACCACCCGCTAAATTTCAGAATATGACGATCTGATGCCTCCTGTCGGTTATACCAGAATTTGAGCAAGGCCGTGGCTTCCTCCCAGTTCATCCTCAATGGCTCCCGAATTCATGCACCATCTGATAGGTACTTTCTTGGTAGCATTTCATCTTTTCGGGAAGATAGTTCCTTCCACGGCACAGAGTCTTTGGGCCTCCCAGAACATGCGGCTGCATTCGATTTAAGATCATCTGATTTGTTGGGGCATGTAAGCGACCTACCGTAATGCCAATTTAAAAATGCTCGGACCACCGCCTTCCTGGTTCCTGAGTCCATCTTGTCATAGTTCGGGAGGACGGGGACACCACTGTCTCCTATGTCCAGCATGTATGTGTTGTCCTTCCTCCCGGCCTTATGCACCACGCACTCATCTTCACCATCACCATCTACCGGGAGCACATAAGTCAGAAGTAAATCATCTACTGAGATTGGTGAGCCTTTCTTACCAAACAATTTCGTCACATATGGCTCCCACTCGGGCAATATGACCTGCCAGTCGCAGGTCTTTGTAAAACTTTCCGCCCCACCGAACTCATCGTTATAGTCATGGCTTTCGGGACATGAGACATGTCTTGTTCGGGTGATGAGAACCAACTCACCCGGTCACCAACAGCTTGCCCTCTTCTGTCTTCCTTGCAGCCAGCACAAACACCCTCATTCCAGCCCATTTGTACATCTTGCTGGTGAAGTGGTGGACCATGCTCTCGCTTTTCTTTTTGGCAATGTCTATCTGCACCTCGGGAGGAACGCCCTGACTGTTCCACTCTTCTGCTGTCTTGACGGCCTCTGTTACAGTAACATGGCACGAGTCCCCCGCCAGCAGAGAGCCCTCTGCCACCGCATGGCTATAGACGATACAGGGTCTCACCAGCCCTATGACGATAGATGACGATAGATGAGGATAGATGATAAGCGGCAACTGCCGGCTTAGATAAGCGGTCTGGACCGCACGTGACATGACATGACGACATAGGTCTAGAAGACCTATTTATGTTATCTTGATAGAAGGCAAGCCTCGTGTTGCCTCATGTACTGATAGAAGGATACCACGTGGATCCTATCTTTGATAGAAGCGTACCGCATGGACGCTATCTACGATAGAAGCCCGCCTCATGGACGCTATCTCTGACTCGAGTAGATAAGCAGATTAGAACCCAGCTTCGAGCTGAGCTTAGACACGATAGAGTAGCCTTATATAAGGTCGAAGATTAAAGTAGATGTTCCTTACTTTAATCTTACTAGGTACAACCCAGAACTAGTCTAATCAACTAGGTTTTCCCTTGAACTCCTTGTCCCGCTAAAGCTACCTGCTCGACATCGACTTGTACCTTCAGTGACGCCTCTCACTGTCTGTAACCTCTGCTATCATCTCAGCGTAACCCCTCGTTAACCACCACGAGCTACGTTCGAGTACGCAACCTTTGCTTGTCTGTAAAGGCCGACGACTCTCAGCACTCGGTACCACTGTCGTGGTTGTCGCTGTTTAGATCATCCTAGTCGCACACGACCGCTTGTCGTAACAGCCTCCTGAATTTCTTCCTCTGTCAAAGACTCTATCAATGCACTCAAATACTTGAAATGATGCTGGATCATTTCTGTCGATCCAGGTTTTACCCCTGTGTCATCCTGTATCTTGTTCAACAGCTCCCGCTTCCGGAGTGTGTCGATGACCCAATGATAAGTCCACCTCCTTCCCATGTTGATGGGGGGTTTGTGGTCCTGCTTCCTGCCGCCATGATTGTGAAGCCAATTTCGGTACACCTGAAAGATGAGTCCGAAGGTGTTCCTTACAAGCTACTCTATACTCACCTTCTTTTGTTTCTCGAGCAGCTGTTTGTCCTTCGTAGGGGCCTTGTATCGAGCCTCTAGTGTCGCATCCTTCCATACCTGATTCCGGTCCTCACCTGCAGCAGACTCCCATTGTTTGACATAGGACTGCAGGATGACAAGCTCCTCTGGAGTCAATGCCGGCTGAGTATTTGCATCCTTGGCTTGGTTAGAGCCACTGTCTGGCATATATGTATAGATAGAATGGATGATGTGGGCGTGGAAGGGTGGAGAAGGATGTGAGAAATGAAAGTGTTGAGTAGAGTCTAATGGAGGTGGGTTCAGTGAAGGAAATTGGAATGTGTGACACTGGACCATCATCAGCATTTTTGGTTAACCCTTTGGTGACAGTATTATGTAACAGACTACCAGATCATATCATTATCACTTGTGCAAGACAATCTTATGACATCGTTCTGTAATAGACTAGCATTATGCACTATCACTATGCTGCATGCTTTCATAACATCATTCTGTAATAGACTGGACTACACGATCACTACGTGAAATGCATCTGATGATGCAACAGAATAGTCTTTCATGACATTATGGTATCTGAAATTATTTGGTCATGATGACATAATAGGCTAATAGAATCTATAGGTAATGCTGTTATTACATTAACAACGACTTTGGTTTGACCTCCGATTTCACATTTCAGCCCAATGGCCAGGACAATAATAAAGGAATGCACTCCTCGGGGCACAGCTCAGCTGGTGGAATGGAAGCCAAAGAAAACCACTTGAGGTCTCAAACCCAGGTGGGTCCTGGTTAAATGCACTCAACCAAGCAAGTCTGTTTCGTCCTTGCTGACGAAATCTCCAACCAAGCTAGGTTCAGACATCTTGTGTTATCAATTATTCCCAGACTGTGATGTTGATTTCGAGCACAAGGGGCAAGGGCCCATTCCATTCCCTAATACAAAGAGGCAGAGGAAGAAAACAAAGGCAAGTCTGTTCCCACATCTCCATCTACTGGTTTCCGGCTGACAGCATCATCGCAGGGTCCAAATGACTACCTCAGGGAATGGAAACACAGGACCAAGGATTACCTGGATATGTTCATGGCAAGGGAGGCTCCTCATTCAGACAGGGTGTGTTCGTTGTGCGACCGAGATGGAG
Organism: Suillus discolor; assembly: GCF_016758755.1. Taxonomy (NCBI): domain Eukaryota; kingdom Fungi; phylum Basidiomycota; class Agaricomycetes; order Boletales; family Suillaceae; genus Suillus; species Suillus discolor. The sequence continues at coordinate 10,319 of NW_024541577.1, forward strand.
CTTATAGGTGTCACGACTGTTTTTCTGAGCCGATCTTCTGCAGTGAGTGCTGCCAAACACAGCATGTCCAACTGCCATTCCATAAGATTAGTCAGTGGAATGGAGACTTCTTCGAGGAGAGCTCATTGACGAAATTGGGCATGGAGTACCACCTCGGCCATAGGGGACTCCCATGCCCGAGGAACACGGGAGGACCTGAAGAGATCCGTCGGGAGGAAAAGGATGTATTTGACAACGATTCGGTGGATATGCCAGCCATCAAGGAATTTACTGACGATGAGGACTCCTCTCCAACTGATGGTACTTCAGGACACAAGGGAATGCCCGTCGTCGGGTGCATCGTGCGGGTAACAGTGGTTGATATCATGGGCATACATTATCTCATAATCCGTTTCTGCCAATGCACCGATGCTCCCAATGCGGAGAAACAGTTGTTTCAAATGGGTTTGTTCCTGGCCTCTTTCACCCAGCCTAGGACCACATTCACATTTGCCTTGCTGAACGATTTTGCGCTTGACAATGTAGAGTCCGGCACTTCTGCTATGAACTATTACAATAAATTGCGGCAGAGAACGTCCAGCATCTTCCCTCACCTAGTACCGGTAGGACAAATCCAGAGGATGGCTGCATATTGATGCTGATCCGACAGCTCGGCAGGATAGATACAGGGAATTGATGAGAGTGGCAAGGCAATGGCGGCAGCTGAAGCTTCTCAGATGGAATGGTTTTGCTCACGGAAGAATGCATCCCAAACCGGGCGAGCTGGGTCTCTTCTGCCCGACATGCCCACAACCTGGGATCAATGTCATGCTGCCAACCGAATACAACAAAATGAAGCTGAGATGGCTGTATGGCTGCTCGTTGGTCATGGATGGAAATTTCAAAGCCGAGCATCACCACCCGACCAATCCAGACGATGAAGTATGGCTCATGGACGGCCTTGGGTTCATGGTCAGTAGGAAAAGGTACAAGGCTCACTTGGCCGTAGCAACGGATTCAATGCAAAGGTCTGAGTGCAACAACCACCGGGCAGTGAATCAGGCCAATGCATCTCAGCACAAATTGGAAGCTACAGGCATCGGTGGGTGTGCCTGTGCCAGACACGGATGCTTTGTCCCTCATTCCATGGTGGATTTTCAGAAGGGCGAGAGGTGAGACCTCCCGAAAATGGCTTTGTTCATATTGGCTGACCTTCGGGACCAGGCAAATGAACATGGACTACGCGCTTTGCAACACTCTCGGTTACAACACTCAAGGATTGGAAACTGCTTTGACGTTTTACGACGTGAATTGCCAGTACAACAAATATCTATTGCGTTGGATCGAGGACAGCCCATATTTGGCAATCCCATTTGGAATGGAGGTCATTCCAGGAATTGGTCTTTGGCATGTGCACGGTCACCAGGACCAGTGCTACGTGAGATACGCTTCGAATTTTATCACGGGAGTGGCAAGAATTGATGGGGAGATCATGGAGACGCTGTGGGCACCTCTCAACATCATATCTCCTTCCTGCCGAGGTATGTCCACTCCTCATCGGCAGGAGTGTCTTGACTACCAGATGAATGACTGCAATTTCATGAAGATGATCAGAATGAGTAAGACATGTGATGGCCGCAGATAGCCCCACTGATCATCCTGCAGGCATATTCCTTTGTAGGAAATACAAAGAAGCCAAGCGAGGTGCTGCCGAGAGCAGCAAAGCCTTCGAAAAATTGAATGAGAGCGCGGATCCCGACACTGTTACAAGTAACATCGGTCACGTGGCCCCCCTATCATTTTCCCTTCATCCTCGCCCTCACCATCTACCGGCTCGTCCTCCTTTACCGACTTTCCGTTGACCGGATCCTCGGGACCGTTCCTGTCCCTCGCATCGCCCGCCTCTATGCACGTGCACGCACGTTCCTCCCTTGATTCGACCACCAATGTGGTCCTGCACCTATGACTCGGTCTGACTCGTGCCACCAATGTGGCTTTCCTTTTTCTGTTCCCTCTGACTGCGGATTCCCGCACGTTGTATTCTTACCGTTGGTTCATTCCAACGTTTCTCGGTCTCATTCCATATTCGACCACCCATCACTAATCCGGCTATGTTGCCAACGCACCTATACCATTCTCGTTTCCCCTTTACCCTTACCTACTGTGCGGTAGCCTTGCCCTTAACCCTCTCCACTCAGTATAAGTAGTCGGTCACCCTGTACTAGATTCTCTAACTTGAATCTACTCAATCTTCCCTGGAACATACTTCTCTCTGAAGCCCCCTCAGCTTCAGTCTCTAGTATCTTTTCTTAGTTGCTCATCGCGACTAAGTCTACCTCGATCGACCTCATCGTTCGGACAAGACAGTCCTTACTTTGAGTGACTTCTCAGACATCCGTCTACGAAGTCACGTGACACGCACGTACTGTGATCGCTGCCGACTCGTCGTCGCCAGTCCCACTTGCTATACCGGATCCTTCCGGTTACGTCACGAACGTTAGCGGACGACGCCCCTCTTAGGGCTCCGCCTAACAGATCTATTTGAGTGCGTAACAGACACGGTGACAGAATGGCAAGAGCAAGAAACAGCTGCTAATGCATCTCAGGCGGAAGACCCGTCGTCCATGGATATATATGAGGTTTGCTTGGAAAAGGGTATGTATTGTGGCAGATGTAATTAGCTGCGCAATAATCAGTTGACCCAAGCATAGTGCCGAGTCGGAAACAAGTGGAGCTCGATATCCTGCAATCTCAAGGGTGTCGACCCGAAGCTCATCGCAGGCTTGGCGCTGCCACCTGGATAGCATCCGGCATCACCATTGAGGAGTCCCAGATAGCTTTGGCCATAGACATACGAAAGCTCGGCAGACATCCTACTGAGACTCAAAAACTGTCTATCGCCCGTCACAGGGTCGCTTTGCAACACACCATCGATGAATTCAACCTGGCTGCTGAACGATATCTTGGTCAAGGTTTTGACGAGGATGATGATGTGCTGGACATGGATCTAGCATTCGTCGACGATGATACAGATGCTCCCGAAGACAATTGGCAGGAAGTTGGCATAGAGCCCTTGGAAGATGGTCCTGCGGCAGTCTTTCGCCCCGAGATTACCGTCATTCCTCTTCCATCAAACATCGGCTTGGCATGGTGCGATGAACTCTCGGTGACAGACCTCGTCGCACAGGAGATTACCCTGAGAGAAGGACAGGCCAACGATCTTTTGCACCTACTCCGGGTTCATCTCGCAGATAAAGCTGTTCTCTTTTGCACCACAGTTCGTCCAGCTAAATCGCAGGCCCGGTCAACCAGGGCCTGGGTGCAAGTGCATTCAGTAGAGCAGGTGATCAGGCTTAACACCCACATTTATACGGAATGTTGGCAGCAGCTAGTCAAATTGGAGGCCTTCAGTGTGTTGGAGAAATATCGGCTGTTGGACAAGAAAGACTTAAAGACAAGTGCGGCAGTAGCGGACCCAAATGCCCAGGGGCAGAGAAACTCTACTCTTCCGTGGTTTTGGTCATTCGAGGTGCAGGCTGATTCCACCAGCAGCGATTGGATGACCGAATGCAAGTTTTCTATATATGTGATATCTTCCTCCTTAATGTCTCAATAGTTTACAGGGTGCATTGGCTCCGCACAAAATCGTTGTGCGACCGTTGGGCTGAGGAGTTATTATTAGTGGAGCATGAAATGCGATGGACCATGGATTTTTTCATATTCAAAAGCAGAGCATGGTTGGCTAGAGCTGAAGGAGATGCAGGCAACCGAGATCGGGATGGGCATAAATGCTATGCAGTTAGACAGGTGCAGGTGTATCGGGCGCTGGCTGATGCGGCCAATACCAGCTTCTCAAAAGTCAACCCGGAATTCAAATGGAATAACTGAGCATTACATTCCCACATCGGGAGGAACATTTGATTGAATTACTGAATGACTCATTCTAATCACTATTTGGTGGGTCATCTTGGAGGATCGTGTGGGCATTGATTCAATATTGTTGATTCCGGGAGGTATCTATGCACGCGGCAACTCCCTTCTCGGTAGTTCTCGGGTAAACAATATATCATTCGGGATCACCCAAATGGACTTGTCACATACTTTGTGGTGTTTATGAGGTAATCACATCCGGTCCACTGGACAAGAACAATATTGGACTTTCATTCTCCACATGTCAATGTGGCACAATAGCCACGTTTAAACAATAAGGTTTGCTGTGGCCATTTCCAGCTCCGTCTATTTATACGCTGCACTCCCTCCCTACTGTTATACAAAAACACTATCCCCACAATATCATTCAGTCTTCAACATGTCCAACAACCTTTACAGATCGGAGGACTCTACATTGTCACTCTGGGATGCTGCCAACGTCTTGGAGTATGCCACCTCCCGATTTACCAGCATTCAGCTCTCTCTCCAGCGAAGTCATGTGACCCGGACCGATGCTTACCATTCGCAGTTTGTCCGTTATTTGGTATGGGAAGCCGAGGTGCGTTTGTATACTTTGGTTCCGGTGTTTCAGCTCCCGAGATGTTCCACAGCGGTTCGTCTTCCCGTTCATCAACATTTGCGCGGCCAGTCATGTCAGTCCCTCCATGCCGATGTATCTGTGTGATGTCGTCCAGATCTTGGCAGGTTGGCAGATCGGAGCCCTGGACAACAACAAACTTTACGATGCATTTGAGAACTTCGACTGTATGGTGGACGGAGACATCACGGCCCGCTGCTGAATTGTCAATCAATATGCTTATTGCTGGTGGAAGGATCATTTCGACCTCGGTCTTTTTGAGATGCCCAACCACATCTCCCTCCTTGAGGTCAAGGAGTTGGTTGAGGAGCATGTTGAACAGCTGGTGAGTACTTCTCTTCGGATTCAGCAGAATTTCTCTGATCATTTTGTGTATGCCCAGCCTGTGGGTCATCTCCTGATCCCAAAGCTGCCCCAGATGCCCACCGGCCGTGATCCCTTGCTGCACCAAGTTCACTGCATCAGGAAAAACATGCAACGGCTGGGAGAAGGTTTGCATTGCATGCTGCTCACAAAGGTAGAGGAAGGTGATCTTGCCGTGGATGCATTATGGAAGGACCGGTGGATGCAGTAATGGATGCCATGTGAGCATCGCATGAATTGATCGACACACTCAGCATCAAACGGGAGTAGAGCCCGGTGTAGGACTTGTAGTCCTTGTAGCCTCGTAGAGGCTATTTTTGCAGTGTCCCTCAGGTCCTAGCGCAGCGCATGCTATCACTACCACGGTGCGCATCCTTCCTATCGTCGGCCAACGGCCGCGGCTCACGTGCACACTTTGGTTTGCATCCGCTTTTTGTCAGTTCCGTTGCGTGTCCTTCCTCCATCCTATCCATGTCCTCCGCTTGTCCATTGGTGCGTATTTTATCTCATTCGCGTTAGACTGATTATATTTTCGGAGGTGATATCGCGTATGTCTCATTACTTGCGTTATAGACCCTTAATACGTATTACCATTATCTTCTCAGTGCCGAACAGCGCTACACGCGCTACAATATATACTTTAGACTTAGGAATTCTCATGTATCTCTTCTTTTCCCGCTATCGAAATTATCATCCGTTTGCACGCATCACTCAGACTCTAAGTCAGAAACCTTCGGCCAACTACATCACGCGCTGTATTAATGGTCGCGCTATCATCCACTCATTGCTCATTGCATCTATAGTCAGAACTCTCTTCCCTCACTATCGTCGTGTCGCATCTCCTTCATATATCCGCTAGTCGCACGTTCATATAAACCGTCGGCTTTTCTCCGCATCTCCGCACTCTGTCAAACTTTCGGCCGTTCGGTCGCACATCATATCGCACCTTCGGCGGCTCACTTGCGCTCGCATTGCTTCAAGCGCAACGTCGCGCGCTCTTCCATTCTCAGTTACTCTTACCAGTTCAAAGTTTCCCCTCCATATTTTTACTTAGAGGAATCGTTCTCAGTAGCAATCCCCTTGGGCCGAATCTATACTCATGTCCAGAGGTCTATTTGAGTTTTACCCCACTTCACCCTTTCTCACCCTTTCACCCCTTCTCATCTAGCTATCATTCCTCACACACAACTGGAGCCCACTGCGAGGGGATCATCTGAGAAGACTAGTAGGAAGCTGAGACCTACGAAGGACCGCACCGCGCTCCAGGAAGCGATTGATAGTTTCAACCGCACTTTCCCGCACACGCAGTTAACGCCCATCAAAGAATTATTCACGACGCAAAACAAGCGCCGCCCGCACAACGTTTCAGAACCGACCCGCCCCGACCTGGATTTATTTGTAGCATGCAACCACGCACCCGCTTCGCCAGTCATGCCTTCACCAAAGGATTCTGTACAAGGCGAATCATCAGATGATTTTGAAGCGCTAGACAACCCCAGGAATTTCTTACCAGGTGCATTTTGCGCAACGCCCGAACAACCGACACTCACCAACACCCGCAACGTTGATAACCTGAGTGCGCTGACCTCTCTTAGTGATTTAGATTGAGAATTCCCAAGTATCCCAACAGCCGAAACAACCGCCGCCTCCTCTTCGACTATCCCGCACTACCCAACCACCGCTCAAACCGCACCCAACTCCATCTGCACCACAGTCGCTATGTTCTCACACGGACCATCGCCTCTCACCCAACAATCAGTGGTTGACTTCCCGTAAGGTTTTACAGGAAAATTCCTGATAATGCCACGTCCAAAACACAAGTTAGCCGAATAGCCGAGCCAAATTTGGTAGGTAGTGCCTTCGACCTGTCAAATGCTCGCTGCTCCATCATTCTGTAAATCTGACATCTGTGGAGGGGTAGCTACCCCTCCACAGATGTCTGAACTGCGGTTTCAGTGTACTAAACACCTGATTTGGGCGATTTTCATTCCTATTTAGGTGGCCCTGTCCCGAAACAATGTCTCCTGGATTCCCTTCTGTCCTTAGCTTTTCTGTCGAGCTTGTCATCTACCATCCTTTCGTCACTTGCTTTCCTTATTCAAAATGTCATCTTCTGCCCATTTCAGTGCCCCCTCGACCATTTCCGACATCTCCAATGTGAATAATTCACAGTCCACCCCATCAGGATTCGTTTCAGCCAGTCAAGAACATAACCATGCAGAACTCGCGCATTATGGCCACCCTCAGGCATTTAACCATACTACAGAGGTAAGCGAGATTTTACATGTTTGCTTCTTGTGCTGACAACCTTTATGTAGTTCGAAGCTTCACGTTCATTTAGGCAGGGTCCGCTGCCTCAACTGTCCAACTCCCACCCCACACACCATGGTTTCAGCCTTCCACCTCTCCACATGTACACACCCAGATCTATGTACTCAAGTCACCCTGCCCCCATGCCAATTCAACCTGCCCCCATGCTTCATTCTACCTCAACTCATGTCGGTCCTCACTCTACACCTCGACTCGACGAAAAACCAGCCTCGTCTGATGATGAGTTGGAACAACCGTTACTCCCGCCTCCAGCTAAAGGCAAAAAATGTGCATCAGCACCATCAGGACAAGTGTCAAAGCCTCTTGCCAAGAAGGAGAAAACTGAGGTGCAGTCGAAAGGTGGCAAGGCCAAGGGGACGGCTAAGCCCAAGCTGGAGCCTGATGGCAGCGAGGCCCCCAAAAAGGGACGCAAGGCTGGTGCCGCTGGATACTCCGTTGAAGAAGTTGAGCGTCTTCTCAAGGAGATCAATAAGTGTATCTCGCTTGGTGGTAAAGCATGGGATGCTGTTACTGTCAGTTATAATGAATGGGCTCGATGTAATTGTGTTTCGGAGTGCTCGACTAAAGCTATTCGAGCCAAGTATGATGCGGTATATTTTTTTTTCTTCTCACAAGTTCAACTATTGATGGCTTGCATACTAATAGATCACTCATATTGAAAAACCAACTGGTGACGGCGAATTGCCTGCTTATGTTGAGCTCGCTCATCAAATTGAAGCAGCCATTTCTCTCAAGGCAGGCACTATTGCCTTGGATGACTCAGAGTGGGATGACGGGGCCAGTGATGGCAAAAGTGATACGGAGGTGAAAGATGTTGTTGAAATCTCCACTGATGATGACGAGGAACTGAAAAGTGTCAAATCCAAGCACACTGGCTCAAAGAAATCTGTCGTCAAGGCCTTTCGCGCAAATCCTTTGCTTGAACCTGGCCTTCGACGTCCACGCACTACTGCTGCCTCAGAGGCACTCTCTTCACTCACATCAGTCTTTAACCCTACAGTCATGAAGGACCATGACGAGAGCCGACTGTCACAGATGGTTCAATTTAACCAGATCAACACCTTGCAGACTGAACTTCATGAGGCTCGTCTGCGAATTGAAGGTCTCAATGACCGCCTGTTACAAGAGGCTCGCCATGCTGACCATGCTGAGAGCCAGGTTGATATGCTCAAGTATATGCTGTCATCACGTGATGATTCACAGCCTTATCATACCCCTTCACGGTCTCACCATTCACGGTCTCACTATTCTCCACCTCGACGGCAGGCCCGTACTGATGATTCACGGCCTTTTTGTACCCCTACCCCTTCATGGTCTCACTATTCTCCACCTTGACGGCAGCCTTACCGTCACCATCACTCCTCTCCTTCTCGTTGTTCCCCTCAATGGACACCCACATCTCCAACACTCGAGCATCACGTTGAACCCCAGGTTCTTCCTCCTCTCTCACCTATTGCTGGGCCTTCGGGAACCTCAGCAAATCATAGTAATGGCCTCGACACACTAGCGCTGCTCACATCCGACATTGCAAAAGAGAATGGTAAGAATAGTAGTGCACTGTGACTGTAGTCAGTCGTTTAGCCTGTCTGTTCAAAACAAAAGAATTGATTTGTCTGTAATGTGGCTATTCAGTCTGTACTAATAGGTGATAACGAGCCACACGATCCCGCTGACGGATATCACTAAAAAGAAGATTGCCTAAGTCCATCCACAACTGTTCGTCCTCAGATGCCTTCCATATTGGCATGTACACGCTACGAATCTGGTTAATACCAATACAAATAGCTCTCACATTACTCAATCTGACGCATATCTCCAGAAGCCTCTGCCGCCCTGCCTGATCATTAACATCAAGTGGGACACGAAGTCGGCCAAACGAGCCTTGAATCATCTGCATGCCCCATTCAGCTGTCTGACGGTATGAGAGTAGCTGGCGGTTGAATGCCAAGAGTTCATCTTGCTCGTGTGCGTTTTCAGGAAGGACCACACGGCTTTTGAGTGGGGATTGAATCTTGCCTGAGATAGCTGCAGTCCCACGAGGAAATGCAGAATCTGCAATGAGGTAGTAACCATCAGGAGTCTTGCGTCGAAGCTGATTGTAGATTGGGCAAGATGTGTGAGAGTCATGCCAGCTTCCGGGGGCATTGAGTACTGCAGATATGATGACACCTGAAAACATGAGTATGAGAATGAGATATTGAAAGATTGAGCTGAACCCACCTCATGGTGAAAATGCTAGCACATTAGATATGAAATGCGAACTTTTCCACCCATTATACATAGCATTCTTGACTTCAGGATCATCAGCTGCTTGACATGGCAGACTCAGCCTGTCAATGCTTCCAAAGCTGCCCAAGAGTTTGGAATGATGCGCACAGATTAAAAGATTGTCGTCAATGATTTCATTGTGGTCTGGAAAGTGAATGGCAGCTTCAGGCATGCCCCGTAGAGTTTCAAGGAGGATATTGAGTGCAAAATCGAGATAGCGATTGACAGTGGTGGGTATGAGTGCGAAGATCTGCTGTAGCGAGACTTCTCGCAT
>NW_024541578.1:0-20059 GCF_016758755.1 Suillus discolor
CGGGCCTGGGCCTGAGCGCTCATCTACACAGCATGATTTACCTGGAAAGCAAGGAACATGCATGAGTTCAATGAAAATGAACTGAGCTAGACATCATGCAGAATATCTCATCTACTGTCTCAACTCACAGTCAGTCAAGCACTCTCGAAACTTATGAATGGAGAGCATACCATGCATCTAAAGTTGTGTCAAATTGACATTCTTCTGGAAGGTACTTGCAGTGAGCGATGCACTTTGCACCCCTGCCAAGCTGAAGTCAAGATATAAACAGTCATTTACCAGCATTTGGGATCCACGCAAACATTCCTATAGATTCTCAAAAAACAAACAACACTGCAGTCAGCAACTCTTGCACATATCGTTCCCTTGTGAGTCAGTATACATTGATCAGGGTTTCTGGTGAGTAAATTTTTCATGCGTTCTAATGATAAATTGATGAGGAAAGAAGAAAGGTCCGTAAAATAAGCAGAAACTTTTCCTCTACAGGACCATTTGCTCTAAGACCCCAGGGAGCTGCTCTCGCATGCACAATACACCAGCGATCAAAACTTGAGTGTCAACCATGTCTTCCCCTGCTGCTGAGATGGAAGAGATGCCAGCTTTGACACCCAACCAGACAATGCGAGGACATACCGACTGGGTATGAGGGACCATTCACTTGCCAAATGGACAACACATCATCACATGTTCCCAAGATGGTTCACTGTGCCTATAGGACCTGGAGAGTGGCGCTCAAATAGGTGATGACTGGCGAGATAAAGAGGATGACGAGGATGAAGAAGGAGTGCTGTCAATTGCACTGTCTCCAATGGTACAATTGTTGCAAGCGGAAGCAGTGATGGGACAGTGAGGTTATGGTTCGTCGAGACGGGGAAGGTCATTGACAAGTGGACCGGACATACTGGTTATGTGAAGTCAATTTGCTGGAGTCCAGATGGTGAGCGGGTGGTGAGCGGATCCCGGGATGGAACAGCAAAAATTTGGGATGTGGAGAGCGGCGAGACTGTGCTAGGTCCAATCAAAACGGGGCACAAGTGGGTGTATGTGGTGGCCTACTCACCCGACTCAACAAAGATTGCGACGGGAGGACTCCTCGAGAATGGGATCAAAATATGGGATGCAACAACAGCTGAGCTGCTCCACGCAGTCACACATAGTCAATCAGTCGGGAGTTTGTTGTGGACATCGGACAGCGACAAGCTTATCTCCGGGTCGTCAGATGACTCAATTAGGGTTTTCGACACTGCCACATGGCAGGAACTTGCCATTCTGGAGCACCAAGACGTTGTTTACATCACTTTGTTTTCGAACAACCGCCTCCTTGTGAGTGGGTCAAACGATGGATCGGTGCTTTTGTGGGATCTCGACACGAATCTCCCTGTCGATCCACCAATCCAGCACGAATGTGAGGTGGATTGTGTGTCAATTTCCGCCGATGGAAAGCTACTAGTGACTTGCTGTAGGGACACAAATGTGTACACCTGGTACGTGCCCGCAATCCTAAATGCAACTGGGCTCGAAGACCTCCTGTCCTTTCCGAATGTCAGTGTAAACATAACACTTACCCTACCTGGCTAACAATATTATTCGAACAGAAGGTATGCGTCTCATGGTTATTCAGGAAAAGAGTATGCTAACTTCCTTCTTACACAAGCACTTACTGGACGTACGTGACATGTTTGTCAACGTTTTTACTGATTGTAACGTCAGATCGATGCTATGTGACTTGAAACCCAGTTTGAAGACGCCCAATTTCCAGAAGGATTTTTTGACGACACGCGAGAATACTCTCATGTATGTCATCATTTTTCATCAGTCGCTTCTGCCTCAGAGTTTTATCGTCACAGTATCCCTCTGCGAGTCGCTCCCGCCGTGCTTTTGCCCCCTCACGTTCACGTCCGCTTCTCGTTGGTCTTTCTTCGCTTTTCCATCGCTTTCGATCCAACAAACATGAGACGACACAACTCCAACAACGCCGGACACAAGGCTTCGTCTCACTACGTCGACCCCATGTCGTAGAAGTCGCGGCTGTGCGCGATAAAGGGGTATGATCACCTCCGTTACCACTCTTTTACATTTTAATCTATCTCGTAGTCCTTATATGTCGCCCCACCACGTAGCAAAAAGGGCAAAAGACAAAATACTCAGGCCAAAAGTCAACAACAAGCTCAAAATCACTCTCAAGCATCGTCGTTGCGTCCTGTGGCCACTGCTGTGCCTGTAATGTCCACGATACCCACAACCACCGCCACTTCCATGCCTGAAACTGACAAGCCTTCTCATCGTGCGATTGTCATTGACAACCCTCATTGGTGGATCCGCCTCATGCTTTACATTTGCTTATAAATATGTTAACTATACTGATGACCATCACGAATGAGGGATCAGCTGCCCCTCATCTAGGCAGCATACTGGCGGTTCTTATTCATGTTCTGATTATTTTGGTTGAGGTTGATTCGTGTATCTTCATTTCCTGTTTTTCTTCTGAATTGTGTTCACCAGGCTTGGTATCCGGTCTCGACAATAACACCGATTGTCCGCTTACTTGATAAAATACAATTTCACCTATCAAATTCCACAAACCTTGAGCAGTACGTGAAGATACTGTATTGCGGTGACACTTGGCAGTGTATACAAGAATACTGTTCTGATCGATACATACATATATATAATTGGACACTCACTTTCAGCGCAAAAACGGGTGGTCTTTAAGTTCCGTGTCTGACGTGGGAGCTGATTCATTTTCAAGGTCCCCGTTCACAATACGTCCAAGCGGCTGACCAGCCCACTTGTACTTCCATCGAAAGAACAACGATTGCGCTTTGGCGAGCGACTGCTCCTTGCGTGAAATCCAAAGTCGACTATGGAAGTATTTGTGCCGCCATCGTCCTCCAGGTCCAAATGTCAGGAAGACGCCCGCTGCTTCTATACAGAACGTTCTCTGTCAGTAAGATTAAACCCCTGAACTTAGAGATCTTATTGTTGTCTTTTCCCACAGCTACATTCAGCAGTTTTCTCTTGGCTACCACTATGTGCCCAAGTCCAGAACGTGCGTACGACAGCTTTGGACAGTGCACCTGATATTTATTCCCTGTACCGTCCATAAATGGACAGTAATAGTCTTGTAACACACAGCATCTTACCTATGCTATGGAAGCCACAACTTGGAGATCCTCTTATCATATCTAATGGGCGCTGCAGACACCTTCATATAGAGCTGGCGTTCCCTTTGATCATGAGTCCCACCCTAATTAGACCCACCAAGCATGTGTCCTGTAGTTGTGCCAGTGCCATCGAGATCACCATCGAGCTCAAGCTTTATGCTTGATGGTGATACTGTGCCACTCCCAGAAGGGGTACCTAACCGTGACTGGGAGGGTTTTTTTCGGCAGCAAGCAACAGTTCAGTCGGATTCAGACGACGAACACATACCTGAGCCACTGCTCACACCGTATCCGTATTTAGTCACCCCGTATCCATCATCAGTTGAACACATTATCTCACATCACCCACCGCCAACTCCTGACTCCCCTTTCATCCCAGAGCCTCCGCAGGGTCCATGGGACGGCTGGATTCCCGCATTAAATTCGCCAGTTTACCAACATCGCCAACATCAATATATTTCGCAGAGTTATTCTGAGGAAGGAGGGGACCATTTTGTTCGTCGGTGGCAAAAATGGTGAGTTTGTTTTTGCTTACGTTGGGTGCTGGCTTGCTCAATGAGTTACGGTGCACAAGGGATCAGTATGGCAAGCTGTGGGTACCGGATAGGCACAGGTTTCGGTCGCCTTCGCCTATAAGCATTCTAGGAATCGAAGACTATTTCTACCTCAATGTCCGCTCCATGAACGAAGGAGGCAAGTTGTCGACATATCAACAATACATTGCATAGCATGCATACTGAACAAGCTTATAGGGAAAAAGTCGCTTGTTTTTAGCGACTTCAGTCCAATCTTAGATTCTTTTCTTCAGTAAGTTGTCTTGGAATGGATCGTGCGGGTGCTGCTAACATTGATTCCTGATTCTCAGTACTGTATTTGTCGACATCGATCACGACGAGATTCTTGAGTATCCTATTCATCGATTGTCCCAAAAGATGAAGGTACTTCGGTCTAGGTTGGACGATGCCTACACCTTCTTGGACACAGAACAACTTCCAGGAGACCTAGTAACCAAGGCCGAAGTTTTCGGCTTCAACGCGTCTACTGGATGTTAGTTTTGCATTGCTTTTCGCGCTTAATAACCCTGATCATTATGGACAGGCGAAGGGGCCGCTGAGTTCGTCGATGTTCTTGTGACACATTTAGAAAAACTGTTGGAGGTCGTGGAAACGGAAAGCAAGCAGACGTATGTGTGTTTCAGTCCATCATGCTTGTCCCTTATCGTTTATGATCATGCAGGGTCAAGCAACTCGAAGAACTATTGTCTAACAATGAGATTTCCTTCGAACTTCTGGAGTATTACTACGAGGAAGGAGAGCGTTACATCTTTAATGATGGGCTTTTACAGAATAGTTTAGATGTCGAAAGACCTATTGTGGGAACTATTTCCCTCACTTATTTATCGTCACTACTGATATTCTGCGCGAAAGATCTTGGTAGTCTTGAAGAGTGCCCGCTTCCGTGATGATAGACAGTGAGTAGGAACTTCTCGGAACATGGCTGTGACAAATTCTGATTAGACCTGTTCAGGGCGTTGCTCGTCAAGTTGGAGCACCTTGAGTGGGATGGCGTTCGTTTCGAGAAGCGCACCATGTCATTGGATCTTTTTGCATTCCAGGTACTGTGATAACTCTCCAATACCAAACTACCATTTGTTCACTTACCGATTTTAGGGAACTCGAGCCTTCTCGTCCCTGTTTCTTCAACCCGTCACAGACGAAGCCCTTGCTAAAGTGACTGGTGAGAACTTAATCTTTGAGTTTCCGTTAAGATATTGAATTATCAATATAGAGCGCGGAAGGCTTTATCTTTCTTACAGCAGAGTTTGTTGTGCAGAGTGTAAGTGCCGCATCCTTCCAGCTTCTCACTACATTTTCATACTTTCCTCATTTACAGATTATGACGACACACCGATGCGGTCGGTTTTCAGTGGCAACTCAACTCCACGCACTAGGCGGGTGATGGTTGACCCAGTTGGATTCTACCGTGCCTTGCAAGGCTACAACCCAAATTTGTGAGTAATCTACTTGTTCTCTGGGTTGACGCTAAGGCCCTAGTGTCATAGACGTGTATCACTTCCCGACGATGCGCAGGAGCATATCGCACGCCTTCCATACTGGATTGGTGGGTATGATCTTGAAGTGAATGTGAGCAATTCATAATACGTATTTCGCTAACTGCTTAAGTAAATTGTGATATCCAGCAATGGCGAATATTCAGTATATGGGATTTGAAGCCAGTCAAGTATGATCAAGAGGCATGGAGCAAACTCATTATGGACGAAGACACCAAGGTGTGCACGATCATGTTGGTTCCTTAGCTTTGTTTATCTTCTGTTGCAGGATCTTATAAGAGCACTAGTGGATAATGCTGGCTGTTCTGTAGGCGGTCTAAAGCCAGCGCAGTTCAACAAAGGACAGGTGTGTTTTGAATTGCCGTCGTTTTTTGTCTCTCACTCAAAATTTCATAGACAATACTTCTTAAGGGACCACCAGGAACGGGCAGAATGACAACTGTTCATGCTGTCTGCAATCTCCTCAAAAGACCTCTGCTTACTATCAATATCACTTCTCATGACTTCTTGTACGACCTTATGAATCTGGTACTAGATATTTCTCTGCGTGTATCGGTTCGTACAACTCACAACTTTCGATGATTCTTTGACAAGACCTTGTTATCGTTTAGTTTGCAGCCACCTGGAATGCGGTGATTGTGGTGAAAGACGCCGATGTACGTACACCCTTTGACACCTTGCCCTGTGTGATTTATCACGTCATCCAGCGTTTCCTGGAGTCGAAAGATCAAGGCCATAGGGTATGTTTTGGTTGTTGGACTCTCACTACTTGAGCCTTGATTTCTCGTCAGGATCGCGTCAGGACTGTTCTCCGTCAATTTGAGTCGGATGATTGTATCTCCTTCTGGGTATCAGGTGCCTGCGACGAAGAACTCCTGACGCAGTTTTCTGCTGGTGCGTAATCCGATTGTCTGACCTGCTTCTGCTTCTGAATGTTCGCCATTGAAGTCGTTGAATTACCTGAACTGAACACTGCAGCCCGACGTCGTCTTTGGCTTGGCCACTTCGGCTTGAATGATCCCGCTGCAATTATATGGAATAGTGAGCGCACGCTTATCGGCTCCTCCTTCGTGGATCAGAAGGAGATGGATCATTCATTACTTCTTCGTGATGTCGAGAAACTTTCACGGCATCAGTTAGATGGTAAGCTTCGTCTCTGCCACCGACGCGATGTCTGACGACGTTTTTAGGGAAGATGATTGACAATATCGTGCGGTCCGCGCGAGCACTAGCTGCCTCAAAGTAAGCCCAATGCTATATGTTATCGGGCATACGCTAATGACTATTTTACAGTGGAGAGCATTTGTCCGTCCATCACATCAAAGTGGTCATGAAAGCACAGCGATTGGATAATCTTCCGTTATGGCGGAAACTGACCCGAATTCTGACACGTCCGGCGAAGGTGCTTCACATGTGAATTGGGCGGAAGGCTCGTTGGTTTAATGTTACTGCCAGTGATACAGAGACCTGATGTTCTTGTTTGCTTGTAATATAGCTGTATGGCATTCGATGTACAATATTAGATTGCAGACCCAATTATCTCCGAAGACACGATGGGTTAAGTGAATTTGAACTGATGTAGGAAGAAGGTACGCATGGCGCCAGCCACGGCTGAACACTGTACATCGTCGTCAACCTGTTGGAGCGAGCATGAAGATACGGCATGGTAGAAGCACCGGCTCAAACGAATCATTGTCCAACTGCCTCAACAAAACGGCATCACAACTAACAGTTCACATTCTCGTCTGTCAGTAGAATGGACAGACCCGTGCCTTATTGCCTGAAAAAGCTGAAGGCACCAGCTGCAAACATCGAGAAACTGGACATGTAACAACGAAGATGCATATGAAGAGCCAAACCAAGAACATCCTTATTATAGCGCATCATGATACTGCAGCGTCTAGATGAGGAAATATTCAAGCGGAGTTAGATCAACTACTCGCAGCTCACCAATATTATTGTCCGTCAATGTCATCCAACGTTTTCAAATTTGTTGTGTTTGCATATAAATTAACTCTAACTACAGAGGAGGATTTGAACGTTTGAACCACAAGCACAACCAACTATCCATCACGTCGTCATCATCATGATGCTGATTTCGGTGATAGTACAAGCGCCGAGCGTTGAATAACACGAACACTAGATCGTTGCCCCAACATTCCCCAGGCTCTTGCCAGGCTCACTCTCATCCATCCATCCATCCATCGAATATGACGGGCCCAGTTGGTGGCCGAAAGTTAGTTCGAACATTTTTTATCGCTATCGGATAGATTCTTTGCATCAAGATGTCTCAATTGACTTATGGTTGCAGTTGCTGTCGGCGTCGTGGTGGTATACGACTGGGGTGAGTAGAGCAGTGTTCGGAACCGCTGGTATTTCATAATATTTACAGTACAAACACTCGGACAAGAGGTAGGTCGGTGTTATCGCCGCAGCAGCCAACTCTCTGAGAATGATGTCATAGATTGACTCTGGGTGAGTGACAGTCCTATATCAGGAGAAAACAACGAATTCGCGACAAAAGTCACACTAGTCTCTCATAACTGTGCTGTATTTGGCTGTGCGTGCCTCATGTTGTGCTATAGCGTGGTTGGCAAGTTGTGCTAACGCCCCGATATTCTAGATACGCTGTATTGGAATACCATATTCTGCGTATGTGTAGGTGACCAAATTGACGCTGTGCCAATAGCTCATCTCTCACAATCAGTGTGTATATGCCGGGTATATTTCATATGGGCTGTGTTCCATTCTTCTGACCAGCAGAACACAGCATTTGCACCATTTGTTTCGCTGACAGATGCAGTGAGTATTATGTATCGCTTTCCCATCCAAATGCATACGCTCAGTTATAGGGGTAAGTGCAATATCGAACTTGGCTCAAATAATGACTACGCAGGAGTATTTGATCCTAGTATGAGGTGATACTGATTAGGTCCGCAGCAGCGGTTACTGCAGCATTAACACAGCATTTTCACAATGCCCGGTGTATAAATTAGCTCTAACTAGGTGGGGAAGGTTTTTTTTGATGCATACCACAGGTACAGCCAGCTATCTATCACCATCATGCAATCACTATGCCAATTGTGGCGATATTATGAGAGCCGAGCGAGGCTGAACAGTGGTATATCTAACACGAACACTAGATCGTTACACACCCCAACACCCTCCATTCGCTCACAACCTATCCCTTCAATATGACCGTAGTCTCGAATGATACCAGTTGGTTGTTGAATGTTTTTTCCAGCGATTGGATAGGTTCGTCACATCAAGATGCCTAGATCTAACATTGACTTGCGGTTTTGCAGTTGCCGCCGGCGTCGTGGTAGTATACGATTGGAGTAAGCCGGACAGTGTTTGAAAACCGCTGATACCCTCATGTTATTTCCAGTGCTAACACTCGGACAAGAGGTAGGTTGGTGCTATCACCTCAGCAGTCAACTCGCTAAAAATGGTGTCATAGATCGAACTGATCTGGGTGAGTGACAGAGTTCTGTATCAGAAGAAAAACAGGAGAATACAATGAATTCTCGACAGAAGCAGCACTGGTCTCTCATGACTGTGCTATATTTAGTTGTTCGTGCCTCATGTTATGTTATAACGTGGTTGGCAGGTTATACTAACTCCAAAATGTTTTAGACACGTTATATGGGAATACCATATTTTGTGTATGTGTCGAGGCTAACAAAACACTATACTAATAACTCATCGACTATCTCTCACGATCAGTTTGTTTTATGCTGGGTATGTTTCACATGTGCTGTATCCTATTCGTCTGACCCGCGGCACACATTGGCAGAAAATATACCATTTGTCTCGCTGACAGATACGGTGAGTGTTGTACAACTATCTTACTCCTATCCAATGAATATCTGATATTCATTTGTAGGGGTGAGTGAGATTCTGATCATTTAACTTGGCTCAACACAATCACTCCATAGGTGTGAGTCGGAGTGTTTGATACTAGATGAGGATGATAACTAATTGGCAGGCAATATTATGAGCTATGCAAAGAATGTGACAAATGTGGTCATAACTGCCGTGTTGGACGGCGAGTTACCTAGCTGCATACCTCGGTAATATTGACTCGACTGAAACATGCTGCAGTCATCATGATTTCTCGGTTGCATGCCATGTATCAGCGATCTAGCATGATGCTCATCTTCCTTGTTATTGTCTTTCTGGCTGTTAACATTCCCTGCGGAGTAATCACAGCAATCGTGCTCAAGGATACTGTAGCAGGTAAGCTTTATTTGTTGACATGAAGAACACGGCTCATTGGACAAAATCAGAGGAGGTGATATTCTCTGACACGTATATGTGCTATGATAGATTTGAAGGGGACGACCAGCTTCTGGTTGCAATGGTTTGGATGCTCAACACTGTTTGGGAGGTCCTCGCACTGTGTCTTTCAGTCTGGATTGCTGTGAAACACTTTCATGAACTGCGACGACTCGGCCCATTGACAGGATCGACCATCGGGGACTGTTTCAGAGTGCTAATAAAATATCACGTGCTTTATTTTGCAAGGTGAGCTTGTAACATGAATGTCATTATCTTTTCTGCTAAAGTTCTGCACGTGCTAGCTTTGTTTGTGTCTCTTGCCTCCAGCTTGCTGATTTCTTTCCAGAGCTCAAGGTGCGCTGGCCTGTCGCTGACATCTGCGTGTAAACACTGCTAATCATTTATGTAGAATTCAAATTCTATTGGAGCTCAGACACTCATTGGTTCTCTTCAAATTTTATGGAGAGTGCAGATGTTTGTGCTGGGACCACGCCTCATCCTTAGTATTCGAGAATATTACGCAAACCTTGTGGCCGACTCCAACGCAGAAACTAGCATGGCTTCGATTGTCTTCCAGGAGCGTGTAACAACTAGCAGTACTGTGTAGGGAAATGCTTGCTGAGCGGTCCACAGGAAGGAGAAATTCGGTGGAGGATCCGTCGTGGTATTTATTTAACATATAGTATTTTGAAGTATATTTGAAAGGTTTAGGCAAACCTATTAGGATATCTAATCGTCCATGTTCTAACACCGTCAGTGACTGTCGTCGTTGGGCGGAGACACACAGCAGAGGAACAGCACAACACGAGCCCACCATTTCGAGCTGTCGACGCGTTTTGCTTTGTCGCTAGCTCGTTCCGGCCGCCGAGCAACATACAGTGCCTGCAGATAAAACTTGAGAAACCAGCTATTGATAACACATCCCCCAAACGACATACCTTCTTGTCATCTAGTACTGGAACGTCGACGACAGGAGGACTGCGACGAGAGGAGGTACCTGGTCCCAGTGGACGTTGCTGAGGTTCGACTGGTTCATCTGTGTTGGGTGGGGAACGGTGGAAGAGCGAGGGAAGGCGAGCGAGGAGCGCATGTGGACGTGATCCCCAGGATAGTGCAAACGCACGACGTGGGCGATGTAGACAGGGATCAGGATGGACACGGCGAGTAGTGGAGGACTGAAAATATGAAAATCAGAGCAGGTAATGCAGGTAAATGGTAGCAACGCACAGGACCACTATCTTGCACGTTATCGAAAAAGCCTGGTGGCACTTGACGTGGGGCTGGACGGATGGGCGGATGTCGCGTAGTATTAGCCTGGAATGCCGATATCAGGATTAATATCAAGGTCAGAGAAAACACAGCGTACACCTGATAGCTTGTGCGTGTGGGACATTAGCGTGTTTCATTCTTGAAAAGTCCAAGATGACTCTACATACCTTGTCTTTGAGTTCAGATTTTTGTGCCTGATAGCCCATTGGGAATGAGATTGCGAGTGGGAGTCAAGTTGGCACTTACCTCAGGTATGGACAAGAGATCTTCTAGGCCAGCTTTTTTGAGGATGGCTTGAATGTCCCATACATACGCAATTTCATTCTGCCAACCTGCAGTGGATAGCAACTTTCCATCAGCGGAAAGGCCGCACAAGTGACGTCATCTTTGTGTTGAAGAGGTGGCCCGATTTGGAGGTTTGTGTCAAGATTCCAGAGACGCGCTGTTCCGTCCCAAGATGTACTCGCAAGGAGGCGGTCGTTGGGAAATAAAGTGATGGAGTGGACAACCCATGTGTGACCCTCCAGAACAGCGATTTGGGCCCATGTGGCAGTGTCCGAATATCCTAATCCAGTTATTCCAGCTCCCGGCGATAAGCTTCTTTTTATCCGATATCCAGGTTAAGCTGAAAACTATTTCATTTACTAGTATGAGTATGAGCAGCTCGCCCGTCTTCGCGTCCCAGATTTTGATTCCTTCATAGTATCCTCCTGTGGCAATCATTGATGCCTCGGGTGAGTATATCGCCGCGCACACCGACTCGTGTCCTGTCTTGATTGGATTCAGACCTTCGACTGGTTTGCCGCTCTCCACATCCCACACTCTTGCCGTCCGTCGTGTGATCCGCTCACAACTCGCCCACCATTTGGACTCCAGCACACTGACATCACAAAATCAGTGTGTCCTTTCCATTTGACGACAACCTTCTCCGTCTCGACATCCCACAACCTCACTGTCCCGTCATCGCATTCCGCTGGCAATAGTCTTGCCATCTGGAGACAATGCCATGGCCCTTATTGCTACATCATCCCCTTCATCTCGCCACTCGCTACCTATCTGTGCACCGCTCTTTAGGTCCCATAGTCGAAGTGAGCCTGTCGTAGGAACATGTGATGATGCGCTGCCCACCGGGCAGGTGTGCAACGCCTGTAACTCCCGCGGTATGGCCTCGTATCGTCTTGCAGGGGGTTACTGCTGACGTCTTTTTCCATTAGCGGCAGTAGAAGACATGATGAGCGCTCGGGGATCTCTATCAAGGGAATCGTGGACTATATGCGCAAGAGCAGATCGTCCCTTTAGAATGGGTTGTCTTCTGGAGGTCTGAATACTGAGTGATGTCACTGGCCTATCTTCTTTCACACCTGAGACTTTGGCATGTCAAAAGAAGTGACTGGAGCGATCGTTCACGAGAAGTCCTACCCAGGGGAATTCTATCCTGACTCACAGGACAGCTTGAGGACGACGTATCCAGAGATATTCCACAATACCGGCCGGTGGTGGTCCTATCTTTTCTTCACTTCAGCTTTTCCTACTTTCAGCCAGAGTATCACTCACGGAAAGTCCCACTTGGAACCATCTGACACAGATTCACTCGACGCAGAACGAGATGGGGCGGGTCTGGTAGCTGAGATAGTGGATGTTTGCTTTGGGGTTGAGAGGGTTGCGCAAAATGTTGGTTTGAGTCAACCCACTGAGGTGCGTATTCCATGTGGTGGCCTCGTGTTCTCTCCACAGCTTCACCGTGCTGTGCGGACGAAGCGCCACGTGCGTCTCCCCATCTCCATTCGGCTTCAAATGGTCCGATCCATTTCGGCTTTCTCCAAGTACTATTCTGCCAGCCTGTCTATGTTGGACCTTACTCGGAGAATCATGTCGTACGCTTCGCAATATCACACAGAAGACATCGATTGATGGTAGCTCTACTGAAGAGGTCCCGTTGGATCGCCCAGACGTCATTGGGTTTGTCTTTCAGGATTGCACAGGTTTTATCGCTCTATCATATAACGAGGAGTATCAGAATCTTCAGGCCAGTCAAAGATGCCGATCTGCTTGCCCAATACTCAATCCATACCAGATGTGACTCTTTCCTCTTCCTACTCCGGAAAGAAGGGGTTAGCTCTGCCGGAGTGGTGAAAGAAGATGCAAATTTTCACATGAATCATCATTGTTGACCGTTTCTAAGAGAATACAGCGCTTTTGGACAACTGGAAGTGAAATATGACAAGATCGGCATGATACCTTTTTAGATCCGCGAAATATCTTTGCTCCCTGCGTCAAAAGGGAGGTACATGAACCAGTAACGTCAATTTGACTCTGATCAGCTCTACTTCTGACCTATTTTTTTTATCTTAGCAGCAGGAGAAGACTGCTGGACGTTCGGGGATCTCAATCAACGAAATTGTAGACTATATCGGCTCTTTGAACTAGAGTGTGTTCGAGAGGCATAGGTTGCTGGTGGGTCCGACTGCCCTATCCTCTATGTGATCTCAACTTTTATCGACAGACGACCACGTCACTCACAGTCTAACTTGTTTCCAAGAATCGATCCTGACGACTTCGGGAAGCGCTGTTGGATCTGTACGAGGATACAAGATACCAGTCAGCGAGTGGGCCTCAAGCTTTCCTTACCTCCACATTTCCTGCGAAAGAGTGTTGCTCACGGCTCAGACGACTTCGACGGGCACCACTGATGATCGAGAGGTGCACATTAATAGCTGATGTAGCAAATGTTCTGTTTGGAAAATCGAGGAGTTGCTCAAGTGATCGTTTAAGTCGTTTATTAAGGTGCGCGTTCCATTAGTTATCTTCGTCTCTACAGGTTAACAGCACTTACTGTGCAGATAAAGCACCCAGGTACGACACTTATCCCATGTGCATCCTCAATCCATCATCAATCATTTCCTGTACCAACGTTTGACAGAGTGCCGTACTTTATTCCCGTGTTCCGCAGCCCGTCTAATTTGAATTGGATTAAACATTAGCCGGAGTGAGAGGTAAGTAAAGTGGATCGGTAGCAGTGGTTTCGACCGTGCGAAAGGTCTCATCAGGGGGCTACCGCTACCTCAACCACTTGTACTTCTAGTTCTACGTAGGAATCCTCCTTCTTAAGCCTATGTCAATGGGAGTGCTTGGACCCGCGGTCCGTGCCCGCAAAACCTTTCCCCAACCCAAAAGGGCAGGCGGACGCCATTCCAGACCTCCCTAGCTAGTCAGCGGACAAGGCCGAGCACGTACTCTGTGCAGCGTCCATGTGACCCATCGATGGAGTAACTTCTAATTACAGACACGATCCTTGTGCCTAGGCCTTTAGCCCCAAGGCAATCAGAAGGAACCAGGCCCCGGCTCTTTCGCATCCGGTTCCTGGATTTCATGATCGACATCCGTATAGGTCGGAAACAAAGAGCTACATCTATATTACGACTCCTTGCTCTTCTCATGAGCTACACCATAGAAGATAGGCGTTCGCTTCAAATCAGCATGGTACAACATATATTTATACGGAGCGATTCCGAACTTCAAACAAAAATGGCGAGGGTGACTCGACAGGAGCCCAATGCGAACGAAAGTAACATAGACAATACTGAGAAATCTACTGGTATCATGACATCTCCTCATCGTCCGTGTCCGATACAATTTCCTTGCTTTTTCTGGCGAGATGAATTAGCAAAAAGCTAAACGCCTGATGTTTTGCATGGTCCTCCAACAGCGTCCTGGTCTTCATCATCTCTGACGACTCGTTTTTTCGGGACACGCTGGTTCGATAAGCTCAGTACCTTCGCAGTAAAACTAGATCAGAACGTCGTACCTTTTTGCTGGTTTGCTGTCGATTTCATCATCGCTGAAGAGCTGCTCGTTGTCGACATCCTGGTCAATGGCTTTTCTCTTTTGGTTAGCATTGAAAGCCTTCCTTATGAATTTTGTGCCAACAAGGAAAGTCTGGGCGCGATCTTGCTCGTTGAGATTCTAGGTCTTACCGTTTACAGTGGCTCGACGGACCACTGCGATAGTGAATCGTCAACTTCACATACACATCAGAAAATGCGTCCTGTTCAAGATCAATGAGTCGAATACGATACAGGGAATGAAACAAACCAAATTATGAGGTTGAAAGTGAATGATCAGGTGGTCAGATGGGTGGCCTTGCTAGGTCGAGTGCATAAAGACGACTGAACAGCGGCACGGACTAGGAAAACACGGAAAATTTAAAGCAAAGCAGAAATTAATTGATTGGTGTATGAATGCGATGACAGTTAGAGCACTGCGGTGAACAACGCCACAGTCACATAGTGCGTCCATGCAAACTTTGTCTCGTCGATGATGACGTCGGGAAGGCTGAGCTAGAACGAAGTAGTGAGTGATGACGTTGTATGCACAACGCCCATCAACGCCTCAAAGAGTCAGACGAAGTTGTGGACATCCGAAAAGGAATACTTGACCTGATTCCGACTGCGCTGCAAACGAGGGAACCCCTCTTGTTGAAAATAAATTATAACTGCAGGAGGGCGTTTGGACATTGTACCAGCAAATGGGCAAGTAGACGGTCTGGCATTCTTCAGAGAGGCACCCATGTATAACGGAATCTAGTGCTCGAGGGATAAATTAAGCACGTGTATGAAATGTACTTGATATATTTGTAGAGCAAGTCATACTGAGCTCCTCCAAGCGAGACAGTCCTTGCCAACTGGCGTGCAAATCGACTCAAATCGACCTGTTAATTTACAGACAAATTAGAATGCGAGGCGTCAATGATTGTCATTAATGATAACAGAAAAATGCTGAAAGATAACAAAAGGAGAATATCAATATGAATGTGATCGACCATGTCCTGAAACCATTAGTGACTGTCGTCGTTGGACGGAGACACACAGCAGAGGAACAGCACAACACGAGCCCACCATTTCGAGCTGTCGACGCGTTTTGCTTTATCGCTAGCTCGTTCCGGCCGCCGAGCAACATACAGTGCCTGCAGATAAAATTTGAGAAACCAGCTATTGATAACACATCCCCCAAACGACATACCTTCTTGTCATCTAGTGCTGGAACGTCGACAACAGGAGGACTGCGACGAGAGGAGGTACCAGATCCCAGTGGACGTTGCTGAAGTACGGTTGGTTCATCTGTGTTGGGTGGGGAACGGTGGAAGAGTGAGGGAAGGCGAGCGAGGAGTGCACGTGGACGTGATCCCCAGGATGGTGCAAAAGCACTGCGGCGGCGATGCAGAGAGGGATCAGGATGGAGACGGTGGGTATTGGAGGACTGAAAATATGAATATCAGAGCAAGTAGTGCAGGTGAATTGTGGTAACGCACATGACCACCGTCTTGCACGTTATCGAAAAACCCTGGTGGCACTTGACGGATGGGCGGACGTCGCGTAGCATTAGCCTGGAATGTCGGTATCAAGTTCAATATGAAGGTCAGAAAAGACACGGCGTACATCTGATAGCTTGTGCGCGTGGGACATTAGCGTGTTTCATTCTTGAAAAGTCACAAGATGATACATACCTTGTTTTTGAGTTCAGATTGTCGTGCCTGACAGCCATTGGGAATGAGATAGCGAGTGAGAGTCAAGTTGGCACTCACATCAGGTATGTGACAGGAGATCTTCTAGGCTAGCTGTTTTGAGGATATCTTGGATGTCCCACATGTACAAGTTTTCATCTGCACAAGCTGTGGATAGCAGCTTTCCATCAGCGGAAAAGGCCGCACAAGTGACACTATTTTTGTGTTGAAGAGGTGGCCCGATTTGGACGTTTGTGTCAAGGTTCCAGAGACGTGCTGTATTATCCCAAGATGTACTTGCGAGGAGGCGGTCGTTGGGAAATAAAGTGAGGGAGTAGACAATATATGTGTGACCCTCCAGAACAGCGAGCTCCTGCCATGTGGCAGTGTCAAATATTGTAATCGAGTTATTCCCGCACCCGGCAATAAGCTTCTTTTCATCCGATGTCCAGATTAAGCTCCAGACGTCATAGTCAATATTGATCGTGGACAGCAGCTCGCCCGTCTTCGCGTCCCAGATTTTCATTCCACTCTCGTCGTGACCTCCTGTCGCAATCATTGATGCCTCGGGTGAGTAGCTCACCGCGTATACTGACTTGTGTCCTGTCTTGATTGGATTCAAACCTTCGACTGGTTTGCCGCTCTTTAGTGTCTTCACATCCCACACTCTTGCCGTCCTGTCGTCTGATCCACTCACAACTCGCCCACCATTTGGACTCCAGCACATTGACTGCACAAAAGCAGTGTGTCCTTTCCATTTAATGACAACCTTCTCCGTCTCGACATCCCACAACCTCACTGTCCCGTCATTGCTTCCGCTGGCAATAGTCTTGCCATTCGGAGACAACGACATGGGAATTATTGCTGCCTCATCCCCTTCATCTCGCCACTCGTCACCTATCTGTGCACCGCTCTTTAGGTCCCATAGTCGAAGTGAGCTGTCGAATGAGCATGTGATAATGCGCTGCCCACCGGGTAGGTGTGCAACGCCTGTAACTCCCGCGGTATGGCCTCGTATCGTCTTGCAGGGGGTTACTGCTGACGTCTTTTTCACATTAGCGGCAGTAGAAGACATGATGGGCGCTCGGGGATCTCTATCAAGGGAATCGTGGACTATATGCGCAAGAGCAGATCGTTGCTTCAGAATCAGTTGTCCTGTGGGGGTATAAATAGTGGGTGGTTTCACTGGCCTATCTGTTTTTACCTGACTTTGGCATGTCAATAGAAATTCCTGGAAGGACTGCTCACGAGAGGTCCTACCCTGGGGGATTCTATCCTGACTGACAGCACAGCTTCAGGACGACGTATCCAGGAGATATCCCTCAATGTCAGCCGGTCAGTGGTCTTATCTTATCCTCGTATCAGCTTTTCCTACTCCCAACAAGAGTATCACTCACGGCAAAGTCCTACTTGGGACAATCTGACACAGATTCACTCCGCGCAAGCACGAGAGGGCTGGCTGGTAGCGTGGATGTTTGCTTTTGGGGTCGAGAGGGTTGCGCAAGTGTTGGTTGCCTGCCAAGGCGCACGTACGCATTAGTCCTACTCAATAACGATTTTATTTGGCCATTTTATTTCGTGACAGTTCGTGCAAAAGCTTCCGAAATAAAATGCAAATAAGCAACACGTTCGGCACGCACATAGCAGCGCTTGAAATCAGCTAAGCCTACTGAGGAGGTCCCGTGGCCGTTGGATCGCTCAGACCGTCAGATGTCATTAGGTTTGTCTTTCATTAGCAAGATTGGACAAGTTTCATCGCTCTATCGCGTGTCGAGGAGTATTATAATCGGCTTCCATGCCTGTCTTGAGAAGCACTTTGAGTGTGTTTCCTATTGCGCAATCGGATGATTTCTGTACAATCCTTGTATGTTGCACGGTGACCGGAACGAATTAGTAATGATCAAAAAAAAACATCAAGAACCCCATACAGTATGTGATCGTAACGGCGCTCGGCCGCGCCAGTCCCCGACACTTCTGTATTTGTATAGAATTTGGATTCGTGACGCGCGTTCACACGGCCTTTGAGCAGAGCAGTACTAGTCGGTCGTGTTGAAGATGTTGAAGATGTGCCTTGGAAGAGTAACATCAAGCGATCAGAAAAAAACGTGCAGTGCGCCGCGGTCCCTCCATGCCATCAACAGCGAAAGCATGAAACAGAAGTGGAATAAAGCATCAAAGGTCAGTCCGCCGTGTTGAAGACGTGACTCAAAGAGTAGCACGATGCTGTGTATTTAATATTAGCAGTTCCGAGGGGTCATGTGACTATCGGCTTGATTATCGGCCAGCGGAAAGAATTTTCCACGCATCGACATTTATTTTCTACCTCTACCCACTACTTTATGTAAAGTGGGTAGAGGGGATATTATATCCTGCTCAATACTCAACACACGGCTGATATAGCTAGCTTTAGTTGCATGTTATTCGCTCCTCGATCAGCAAGTTAACGGATAGCGTTCTGTACTTATATCGGCATGTCTACTGCAACAAGTCTACTTGAAATAATAATAATATCAACAATTATATGCCCCGGATACTTGACATCCAGTACTTTCTAAGCCATTCTATTGGACACTGTTACGTGTATATCGTCTCGTAGAGAACGAGAGGTTCCCATCCGATGACCATTTCAACGTCATATGCAAATGATCCGAGCTCAGGCCCCAGCAAACAGCGAAAAACTAAAACTCATCTGCGCAGTGGCAGTCGCAATCTGCCACAGGGCACATGCCACGGGAACGTGCACCGTCTTCGCCGAAGAACCAATCAAGAATATGCGATGCGTGTCCACCGTGTCGACATGTCTGGCAGATGACAATTGCGTCGTCGATTGTGTCTGGAACATCAAGTCAATCTAGCTCCCCACGTGTGTGCACGAAAGAAGATATTACCTTGGTAAGTGGCCTGCGACTGTGAGAGCCCAACGTCACGCGTACAATCTGGAACGATGCTCAGTGTCATTAGACAGACCGAACACCGCGGGAGAGCACGACTGCAGTGTGGGCATGCAGTAGGCTAACAAGTCATCGAGTATCAGTACTTCTCATATTCAAAAACAACAACACCCACCCGTCCTTTCTGTGTCTCGTCCAACACAGGATTCATCGGCTTGGAGCAATAATTACACCGAATCAAGATCTGCTTCGGGGCCCAATCAAACGGCGCTAAATCCCCATTCAACACTGCCTCTTGCAGTATCTGCCCCCGCTCAACATCAAACGCAACTCGGTAATGGAACAGCTTGAAGCCGTCCAACAAGTCCCTATACATCTCTAGCCACCGCTCTGCTCGCGCGTCAAGAAACTTGGCAGGACACCACTTGAACCAGCGAGGATAGGCAGCGCAGTCTGCGCATCTCCTGTGCGGTCTACATAAACTCTGTAAGATGTCTATACCTGAGGGGTGAGCCCTGTGATTACGAGGCCCTCGATGTCACCGCGTGTACGGGCCCGGTCAATCGTGCTGTAAGGTAGGACGATAGCGCTTCTGTCTTCCAGAAACTGGAATGCAATCGCAAGACGCTCCCGCAGAGGAAGTGATTCTTCCTCGAGAACCTTGGACCAGTCCTTGGAGGTAAGTTGGATGAGCATAGCACGGAAGTATGGGTCTTCAAGGCGGACGACGACACGTTCGGCGTGGGTGCGCAATTCGTTAGATAGGGTGCTTCCAGCGCTAGGGATAAGTGCTGCAAGAGTACCGGACACGAGATTGTGCATCTCATCTAGGATATCATGTCATTATTGAACAAAACAAAGACAAAAGAAACAGTCGCACCTG
>NW_024541579.1:0-20026 GCF_016758755.1 Suillus discolor
CTCCTTCCACTTTTTACATCCCACAGTGCCCACTTTCCTTTGTGGTTTCTTCCAAGCAAGGCCATGCCTTCATGTGCAAACAGTATGGGATATGACGGTTCTCCAGGAGATCCAGAAATGGCTTGAGGTATAGGTGCATTTGAACCGATATGGTATATGTTGTATCCACGCCTGGAACTCGATGTTGCAATGAAGTGCTCATTAGGCGAGAGGGATGCATAATCACTGGATGCTAACGTCAATAACCAAATGCGTAGTTCGATGAAAAGTTACATTGCCCCAGGAAAACTCATCACCCAATTATAGTGCCCTTCCATGATATTCCAGCAGCTACGAATATGTTAGTGAAGCCGATGATCAGTAATGTTGTAATGAAGAGATAAAGCAGTATGCACACTATCCCGTGGTGTCGGTATGAAACAATGACTGTAGTTGAACCGGTATTGTAGAGCCAATGCAGCGATGTGACAATGACTTCTTGTCCCCTTGGAAATCCGTCCTCTGGTGGATTGGAAGAGTACTTCCAAGTTCCCATCTGTCTTTGGAATCAAAACAAAGCTGTGAGCTATATAGCAAGCTGCTGAACATTGATATTGAAACTGACTGGCAGGTTTGTCTCTTATCCAAATTCTGACTTCTGTCTTACTGCCGGTAGCAAGGTACAGGTCATGTTTATGGGCTGTCATCAGAGTGACTGAAGACTTGTGAGCCAGCACTCCTTCTCCTTCCAGTTGCTTCGAACCAGTGTGTATTGATAATAATGAAATTTAATTGGTATAATATTGTACGCACCTGCAAGTCATCATTAGCTGTTAGGGATATGAGAAATCCATCTTCGAAGCCACAATGCAGCGCATTGTCTTGCCCAGTCCAAGAAAGTGCATGACATGGTGCATTTCCCTGGCAGAAGTGCAGTGCAACACCAGTTGTAGAGTTCCAGATAATCACACGCTTGTCCGTACTAGTGCTTGCCAAAAGACGACCAGATGAATTCAACATGAGACACTTGATGTCGCCCTTGTGGGTAACAGTAAAACTTTTGCGATACTTGAGAACCATATGGCCGGAGTGTATGTGATCAACTGATTTTGGAAATCAGGAGACAAAGGGCATCCGAGTCTGAATTTTGTCCGAGTCGCATCATGCAATTAATATTAAGACACAACTTTTTCGACTCAAATGTACATGAGTATAACCTTACGTCAAGTGACCATAAAGCCTATCCCTGTCTCTAGCTTTGATAAGTATTTTGTGTTGCGACTCCATTGGGGCCTTCAGAAAATAGCTAGCAATGAAGGTTTGGTGGCTCGAGCTAATGACCACAGAAAACAAAAGAGGTCGATAAATATATGCCAGGACAAGAATGCACATGCAGATCGCAGCTGTCGCCATGCACCAGGGAGTATTAAATGTTGATGTGCTTTGATGGTGCCAGTACCTAATGTATTCTTTGTCTGAATCCTGGCAGACGAAGTGTCCAGGTATAAGTCGCATTTCGTCTTTGTCATGAGAAACATGTGCAGATGGTGCTGCAAGCCAAGCTGATGTGTAAGTTTCGGGAACTCCAACCTGTGATAGTGAAATTAACATCCAGTAATCAGTTTGAGTTGTTTCCGCTTACTGGAGTGTCTTGACCAAGCACTTCATAATCAGGCTGAGGGTCGATGATGCATCCAGAGTCCTGCTTAATCTGTGAATCCGGGTGCAAAATGTGCGAGTCAGACATTGAAGCAGAAACATCCATAAATCGAGTCAAGATTTCAGGGATATCGTCATTGCTGGAACCAGATTGTATGTCTCACAATTCATCCAGCAAGGAGCGCTCAGGGCACATGTTGTGAAGTGTCCGATCTTCATCCTAGCCATCCAACCCTCGATTAGTGCGATGACTGGCTTCCATCTGCACCTACCATGACAAGATAGAGAGTCAATGGCTCCTCAATAACTGTTAGGCTCGAGTCATCATATAGTGATGACGTGTCCTGATACTGTCTCCATGTCAAAGAGAGGGCCAACTGAGCTCATTCATCAGCTTGAGGATGCCTTTCAAATGTATGTCTCTGTCTCACCTTCTTGTTTTGAAGTTTGCGAAGAGGCGGTGGCCATTGTGTGATCCACCGATCGCGAAGCCTCCAGAGTGACCAATCGATGTTCCATGTTTGCCTGCTTTGTATCGACTTCAACAAGGTGGCTCACAAGTTCGTCTAGGCGGTCACAGGTGAAATTACACAGCACACATCGACTCGATTCGCTTACCTATGCCGTCTTGCATTCTATCACCATGTACATGTCGTTTGGAGTTCCTGATAGAATTTTTCAAGCCCTCTATCTCACTGTCGAAGTGCGTTTCTACAAATGACAGGTGAGTACTAGTGGAGTCCTGATTTTGCATGAGCCACCATAATTCAAGAATTCAAGATAGATGACTATGTTACCTCATCTCGACGGACCTGTTCCAATGCCCTCTCCACCTGATCGACATGACTGTCTACAGTTTCTATCAGCTGTTTTGTTTTCGTAACATCCTCGGTCAGATCATCGATGGACGAAAATATAGCATTTGAAAGAGGAATAGGCATGGAAGGTGCGGTTGAAATATGTGCCAATGCTATGGGCAAATAATATAACAGTGACCTTAAGTTTGCTACAGCAGGACTGCCTTATTACTTCAAACACCCTTTATTTACGATTGCCCATTGTGTATCTCACCCTTGAGGATACTTTAAAGTTGCCCTTAGTTTACGGCTATTTCATGATTTACGTTTTGCAAAGGTGGCGGGTGTGTGGCTCAGCAACACCATGGAGCCACTGATATGTACTGCAGCATTTCCTTATTGTGACAGTAAGCACAATGTTCATATCCAAGGCTTGCTGACTGAATTGTCTGAGGGTTTTGATGCAAAGTCGTAAGTCTTTAGGGATAACACAGAAACGGAGTCGCAGATAAGTTTAAAAGGTTGGAAGGCGATCTTCGCCGGTGCTATGGAGCCGCGGTTGTCGACGTACCCCAGAGGCAGTGGCTTTGACGGAGCGTCCCTTGAAGCGATAACGTGCTGGTAGAATTGACCGACTGAGATATGAAGAGAGCTGGGGACTTATAGATGCTCGCTATCATCTTGAAAATGTTACCCCACCCGACGAGTATTAGTATGAACTAACTGAATGGGACCGACAAACTTACCTTGCTGAACAGTTTGTGGCGGTTCATAAGTACACTTCCAATTAATTCCCAGGTGAAGGTCTTATGTAGGTAGCCGAACTTGAAGGAATTCGGTGTCTCTGAATTTGCAAGGAGACAAAGACATATAGCTTCGGAGTGTCGTCGCTCTCCTTGTTGACCATGTTTTCAAATATAAACATGACCAGTTGGCGCAGGGTGGCTGCACTGCTTCAAATCAGGGTTAAGAGCTTCGAGGTTACAGTTCAAGAAGCCCTCAGCGGAGTAGAATAGGTAAGGGGACATAGGTAATACTGAAATGAAAAACACTTGCATTTGCGTGCTGCAGAAATAATACATGTGTATATTGGCTTCGGTCACATCAAGTGCAAAAATGTGGGACGCAAATCAGTCCAACTCCAACACCATCCCGCGTTGTACACTTCCCCAACCTGATGCAAAGTCAGCGAATGAGTATGCTGAGTTCACAGAAACACTTGCCTACAAGCTGCCAATGCTTCTCAATACGTCTCGAAAGTGCGACCTTCTCTGCAACCTCCGTACATGCGGGCGAAGTCAACTGGATCTTCGCGAGATCCCCTTTTACACCCAACACCCGTCCACCAGTCGACATCGACCCGATGTTAATCAATAGAAGCTCGTTCTTGGCAAGTTTCGAGACTTTTGTTTGTTTCTTGTCTTCTGTACGAACTCCCAGCCAACGGTGGAGAAGAAACAAACTGGTTTCAAGCTCTAGATTCTCTTTAGAACACGACGGCATATCAAAAACGAGGATGCTCACCGGTGTAGACCTTTGGCAGCTTCCCAACCACTCCCAGCACTTGACCAACGAGACAATCCGCTCTACACAATCCAGGATCGATCTTGGTCCCGACACCGATCAGCCCTCCTGGGACTGCAAACTGCAAGTGATTGTTCTCCGCATGCAGAGAAACGATCCTGCTGAAAATCGGCTTGCAGTGGTTCTGGCCCTGTGTGTCCTTCGTCACAATTCCCGGACAAATCTTGACTTCTTGTCCCAGCCGTAGGATGCCTGTGAGGATAGAACCACTGGCAACGCCGCCTTTGAGTTCATCAACCTCGGCACCAGGCTTGTTGACGTCAAAGGAACGGATGATGATGAGACAGGGATCAGAAGTAAAGTCCCAGACTGGGATAGGTGTGCGCTTTACGATGTATTCGTTCACAGCGTCGATGTTGTATTTCAATTGCGCAGATATAGGAATGATAGGTGACGACTCGGCCACCGTACCTGTTAAGAGAATTAGTACAATATTGAATGGTCCATGCTACCAGGGACGCACCCTTGACGAATGCAGTGATTGATTTTTGGTGCTCAAGATCCTGGGCTTCCCTGATCAAATCGACCTTGTTCTGCAAAATAATGATATTTTCCAGCTTCATGATCTCAACTGCGGCCAAGTGCTCCGATGTCTGCGGCTGAGGACGTGTTTTGTTTCCTGCAATCAGAAGAAGAGTGGCGTCCATGACTGCGGCACCGTTGAGCATGGTAGCCAATCAGAATGTCGTGACCGGGACAGTCCATGAAGGAAATATAGTGAATGAGGACCACATCCTGGCCGTTCGCAGGGAGAATTGTCTTACTTGTCTGAGCAATACGATCAATAGCAGCCTGGTGAGGACATGCTTCGTTCTCGCATTTGTGGATCTATGATGGTAGTTCTCAAGATCAAAGATGGAACAGACTCAGATGCGAATCAGAAGGAATGTACTTTTTCATTTGCATAACCCAGCTTGATCGT
Organism: Suillus discolor; assembly: GCF_016758755.1. Classification (NCBI taxonomy): domain Eukaryota; kingdom Fungi; phylum Basidiomycota; class Agaricomycetes; order Boletales; family Suillaceae; genus Suillus; species Suillus discolor. The sequence goes on from NW_024541579.1 coordinate 4,942, forward strand.
GATGTTACGAACCAGCTCCTTTTTGAATCGTACAGTCAGGCCTTCACCACCGTCGATTTTCTGTGTGCGACATGACCAATTAATAGCTAGATCATATATACTCGCAGAAGTCTGCGCACTCAAGTTAATTGTAGCCTAGAAGGATCGTGGTCAATGAATTGCTTCAGATAAAGGAAAGTTGGTTGCGCACCAGTTTTGATATTACTTCAGGTGAAAGTGGCATCAGCTTCGTGATATCGGGGTCAGGAAGGAGAGTGCAGAACTCCTCCTTCGCAAGTTTGATCTTGTAGAACATTGCATCCTCCAAAGCATCCGCTTGGACACCCAAGAATTCGGCAACAATGCCAAGGACATCTGTGTTACGCGTGACAGCAGCATTAACATCACGACCACGGTCAACGGTGAACTCAAGGTTGCCAAGGTGGAGAATAGCAGCAAGAAGTTGGCAAGTCTGAATGATGTGTCGCTTGGACAAGAACGTATGCGGAGGACACTGGAGAGCACCAGAAGAGTGGAAGGAGGGATGAGACAGGAAAGATGCAGGGTAGGATGCAGTGTAGGGCGCGAGTGGTGGTAGTAGGGCACAAGTGATGGTAGTAGCACACTGTAAAGTAGTAAATGAGAAAACAAACATGCGCACCTGGAAAAAGCAGTGAATGGCTGAGCTAGGACATTGTATATTGAACTGGGACATTGGACATCACACTCAGACATTGACCTGAGACATTGGATATTGGATTTGGACATTGGACATTGCACTCGGACATTGACCTGGGATATTAGATATTGAAATTGGACATTGGACTCAGACATTGGAAATTGTACTTTGACATCAATCTTGGATATTGGACATTGGATTTGGACATTGGACATTGAATTTGGACATTAGATTGTGATGTGGAACATTGAACTAGGACACTGGACATTGAGCTTAGACATTGAAAATTGAATTTGGACATTAAAAATTGCACTTGGACATTAGATGGTGATGTGGAACATTGAAATAGGACATTGAACGTTGCACTCGGACATTGGATTTGAACGTTAGACATTGCACTCAGATATTGGACATTGAACTAGGACATTGAACATGGACATTGAACTTTGGATTTGGACATTAGACATTGAATTTGGACATTAGATTTTGAAGTGGTACATTGAACTAGCACATTAAACATTGAACATTGGATTTGGACATTAGACATTGGACTTGGACATTGGACTTGAACATTGGACATTGGACATTGGACATTGAAGTCGGACATTGAACATTGCACTAGGACATGGCACATTGCACTTGACATGGCACATTGGATTTGGACATTGGACATGGACATTGGACATTGAACTCAGAAATTGGACATTGCACTTGGACATTGATATGGGACACTGGACATTGAACATTGCACTCAGACATTGAACAATGGATTTGGACTTTGGACATTGCACTTGAACATTGATGTGGTACACTGAACATTGAACTTGGACATTGGACATTGAACTCAGACATTGAACATTGCACTCGGACATTGGACATTGAACTTGGACATTGGACATTGGACTTGGACATTGATGTGGGACACTGGACATTGAACTCGAACATTGAACATTGCACTCAGATAGTGATGGGAGACATTGGACATTGAACTTGGACATTGAACATTGCACTCAGACATTGACATGGGACACTGGACATTGAACTCGGACATTGAAAATTGCACTCGGACATTGAATTTGGACATTGGACATTGGAATATCGGACATTGGACTTGGACATTGGACATTGGAATATCGAACATTGGACTTGGTCATTGGACCTTGCACTTGGACATTAATGTGGGACACTAGACATTGAACATTGCACTTGGACATTGATGTGAGACACTGGATATTGAACTTGGACATTGAACATTGAACCCTGACATTGAACATTGGATTTGGACATTGAACTCAGACATTGGACATTGGATTCAGACATTGGAGATTGCACTTGGACATTGAACTTTGCACTCAGACATTTGACATGGGACACTGGATATTGATTTTGGACATTGAGCATCGCAAATTGATCCAAGACATTGGATATTGGATTCTGACATTGGACATCGCACTTGGACATTGATGTGGGACATTGGACATTGAACTCAGACATTGAACATTGAACTTGGACATTGGACATTGGATTTGGACATTGAAAATTGATCTCAGACATAAAACATTGAACTTGGACATTGGACGTTGGACTTGGACATTGATGTGGGACACTGGACATTGAACTTGAACATTGAACATTGCACTCAGACATTGATGGGAGACATTGGACATTGAACTCGGACATTGAACATTGAATCAGGACATTGGACATTGAATTTGGACATTGAACTTGTGCATTGGACATTGAACATTGGACTTGGAGATTGACGTGGGACACTGGACATTGAACTCGAACATTGAACATTGCACTCAGACATTGGACATTAAACTTGGACATTAACACGGGACATTCATCAGGGAATTGACCGCACAAAAATAATGTTTTATATTGCATTGTCTAGTCTAAATTTAGTGAAATATGTATCATTATGATAGATCAGTAGACAAAGTTTTATATACCCGGAGTTACTTCGATGACAGGTGCCACACCTATCTTTCTTATATGGGAGGGAGATCTCATGAAGTCTCTCAGCTTGTTGACTGTATGTCATCTTTATCACTCGCAAATTGAATGATGAAAACTGCCAAACTGTCAATCACACCAATTGTTGGCAAGACTTGGTCACCGATGACAAGGTGTAATAAACATGCTAAGTTTGATGATCAGCTTGCATCTTGGTCTCAATTGATAATTGCTGGCAAGGCTTGGTTCTGAATTCTCAACCTGTCAAACATGCCACAAGGTTTCAAGGTGACCTTGCACTGCAAGGTAAGTTTCGTATGGTGCTACTTCCAATGTCTTCCTCATGGATGTAGGTTTGCAGCACTCTCATCATATTGCAGAGCTCACCATGACTGCCAAAGAGTCCATTACTGGCAAGGTAAGTTTTATATGGTGCTACTTCTAATGTCTCCCTCATAGCTGTAGTTTTACAGCGCCTTCTCACAGCATTGTAGGGTAGCCAGTTGTTATTAGATGGCAACATCTTGTTGGCAAAAGATCTCAGTGTTACAATATAAGCATAATAATAATATTTAGCCAATGTGTATATTACAAAATTTCACCATCAAATGGCCAGAAATGCACTACGAAGTACTATCATTTGAATCTTTGAGAGCTGCACGCTTTTGGCAAATCTTGGAGAGAGCACTATTAGCTTTGAGAGTTCGCTTAGCTGCGGTTGAAGTAGGAAATATCTGACTAAACCAATCTATAAGACCATACACACTTGTCAGAAAATTATCACCTTACCGATTCCACCATACCAGGAAATCTGTGACTTCACCTCTTTCATCTGGATCTTCAAAAAGGTCAAGAATAGAGTGATAGAAAGTCTCTGAATCAGTTACTGTATCTGTGCAAGAAAATACCGATGATGAACTGAGTGCGAATTGAACCTGTATCAATCATCAGCTGCAAAAAGGCGATAATCAAGAGTGTTTTAATGACCTGCATTGCGATATATGCGACAGAAGGAGCAGTGACAGAAGTCATACCATGAAGGCGAGAATTGCCAGCACGTGTAGCCTTGGGCTCTCTTTCCACTGAGCTTGGTGATGTAAATACATGCCTGTATGCCTTGTAGGAGTATATACATCAAGCAGTCACGCAATTCACAAAGACACCGAGCGAACTCACATTGATAAGAAGGCCATTCCAAGGATCATCTGGATCATAGGCCTCATTGGTGTACAAAAAACGAGGCCATTGGTCTCCGCTGACAGCAATTTCACCGCTTTGCAACTTTTGTTTGATCCTGGTGAACATTCAAGTGTGTCAGTGATTGATGTGCGAATAAAAATAAAGCAGCCTACTCTGTGTCATTCCAGTCCAATTCAGCAGGACAGAGTAATCAGCCAGTGAGTGGGTGGTTGAAGCCATGACTGATCTTGGAATTCCTTGGCAAAGGAGGCAGAACTACTTCTCCCACAGGTACTATCCAATCGATCACCACAGGCTTCAATGACTTTGTATCTTCACCTCGAGCAGCAGATGCCCCCTTACCGATCTGGTAGCTAAGTATTAAGGGTATTTAATGGAAATGAGTGACTCACTAGTTCTCCGACATGAAGGACTTCTTCCTCTGAGCCTTCTCGCAGTCGCTCTAGAAGCCCAGGGTATGAGTCCAAGAGCTTTTCAAATACAAAATGCTCTCGCCGCTCTCTAATAATTATGTTAGATTGTTGTGAATAGAAATTAACACGGTATTGACTCAGCAGGAAAATCTTCAATGGACGCTTCCTCCAGTTGTTCCAGTTGTAATATACCGTTAGTTAGAAGGGAAGGGTAGTTGCAGAGAGCAAAAACTGTGCGGCCAAAATGTCTCCCATGCAAAAGTAAGGGATCAGATTTCAATCTAAAATGCAGGGTCAGGCCAGGGAATTTCAAGCAATTTAAAACTCATGCTCTCTTACGAGGTCCAAGCTGAAGAGCTGATGAACCTCTCTTCCGAGATTCATTCGAAGATACATTATCATCTTCCATATCGTCGACTCACAAGTATACCAACTCAAACCACACGGACTCATTTACTTATACATGACAAGCAGAGGCACAGCCTCACCCTAATAACAAGATATCCTGTTGGCGCTATCTAAGTATGTCAGCACGCCAATGGGCATGCCATTCATATGCTGTAATCTGGCCACAGAGCCTTAAGTTGATGTTACACATCTGATGGCCCGAACAAATAAAGATGGGATGCGAAGGCCGAGTCTGTCGAGAGGTCAGCAGTTTTTTGCAGAGTATAAAGCATACATTTGTGTTGAACTGGAAATCGTCTTGTAGGTTTTCTCGCAATGCAACAATCATTAGCATTAAAAGGCTGCTGTGGAACATTGAACTTGTGGTGAGTTCATCTGAGTCGATATCTTTTTCAAATGCACTTAACACTCTCTTTCGAAGGGTCGAGATCAATATGAATACGGACAATTCCCAGAGAGGTGAGGGATCAGAGGTATCTACGTGCATCATGTCTGTCCAAAGTCCTTCGAAGCACACTTTACATTGACCAGTCTCCAAGCACGTCTGGAGATAGTAGAGAAGAACTGCAGTCATTATTTTGATTTATACAAAAAATACAGATTGAGATGGCTAGAGGAGAGCTACCGAGCAGAGATTCTCGAGAAGTATGCACCACCTAATGTAGACAGCTACAATCCAGCCCAGATGCGATGGGATGCGCTGTAGGGATTCATTTCTGGCTGGGCTTGCAGAGACTGTTTTTACCTTAGTGTTATGTTTGCACTTTTGTAGCTTACATAATCAAGTTACCTTTTCACCAGTTCTACTATGAGTCTGAGTATTCAGCAAGTTTCTATCATATTTCCTCTTCTCTGAGCCTTGAGCCTGGTCCAGAAACCCATTAGGGTCGAATAGCAGCTAGGTTCTGCAAGACCCAACATTGTTCAGACTCACCATCTGAATTGTTGTACCTTCAGCGCCATCTCCACCGTATGTTCTAGGTATGATTTCAGAATAGTACAACATAATGGATCTGATGCAAAGCTCAACAGATGGAGGGGAAGAGATGCCATAGTGATTAACGAGACAAAGTATGAGCGTTCGACCTAGTACTACTACTACTTGTGCTGTAGCAATGACAAATGACTTGAAGGTGACAAGTGTGACATATCACATAATCATATGTGACAAAAACTTAGTGATTGCCTATTATACTTCTCTATAATACATTTCATAATTCTGCATATGTAATAGATACCCAGATGTAAGTATTAGACATATTGCCCCTGATCAATGATATAACGATCAAAGTAGATGGGTTCTGATGTGTTCAGTGCAAATGGAACAATGGGAATGATGCCAGAGAGAATCATTGTAGGGACCTTGCAATATCAATAGATGCTCAGTTGATGGCATGTGATAGAGTCAGGCTGAATTTTTTTGGGCAAGGGTATGTAACCAATGTACTGTAGACCCTTAACTAAACTCATTGGGTAGTCTAATACCACCCCCGCTCCCGCTGTCACTCCTGCCATCACTCCCACCATCACTTCCACTGTTACTCCAGTCATCACCCCTGCTGTCACCCACGCTGTTCCTCCCACTCCCACTACTGGTGCTAGCATTGGCGCTAGACAGAAATCAAAGGTGCTGTTGAGAAGGGCGACTCATGGACTGATGGGTGCTATGAGAGCGGTTGTGCATACAGCTTTGCACGCAGTAACGAAGATCATAGCAGCATTTAGATGGGTACGTTACCCTTGTTTAAAAGTCTCCTTGAATTTGATTAGATATATATAGGCATGAATGATTCTGTTAGATGATTGCACCAGTTTGAGTTTACACGGACTTACTTTCTCGATATCTTGTCTCATCTCACATTGCCATCTTCCATGTCAATTCTACTACACACCATCATATACAGTAGCATGTCATGAAGTGGCACCACATACCTATCCCCTACATAGTAACACTGGCTGTAGTGTGAATCGCTAAAGAAAGAAACGTCAAGGATCGTGAAAAAGATGTTCGAGATGAAATGAGCGCAAGACGTAGAATGTTGCGACATCCAACTGTCTAGTACTGCTGCATGGTCCTTGTCTTGTAGTACTCCCCCTGCCCATACTCATACCCATGCTGTACCTGCTCACCCTCCTGGGGAAGAATCATTAGGGGATGCAAACAGGTTGCTGAAGAGACTCTCTTCCTCCTGCCAAAGCATCATTGGCGGATGCAGGGAATTAAAAAAATTAGCACGCGGTGGGTGAACAGAAAAAAAGGTCTACCAGGAAGAAAATTTAAGTGATAACACGGGCAAGAGACTTGAAGTACAAATACTAAGATAAGATCTTATAGCGAAAAAATAATAATTACAGATTCATGTCAAAGCGTCAATTGAATGTCTTGCGTTAGATTTGCATTGAAGCAATAAGAGTCGTATTACACTGAGTACTGTTAGAGCTTCAAGTGCTGTATAGAGACTCGCATCAAAGTGTTGCACTACATAGTTGCATAACCAACATGAACGGCCTAAATGATGGCTGTGATTGAAAACGCATTCAAAAAATGAGGGTATCCTAGTACTCACTCAATCAGTGAAAGTGATTGTTGACGGCCCATCCATTATGCCCTTCCTTCCACTTATCAAAGCCTTTGTCAGTATGCAAGACAAAAGATGCCCTCTTGCCCTCATAGTGTAGGTTAAAATGAGTGGTGTCATTGGAGGGAAAGATGATGAAGTCGCCACATCGTAGCTCTAACACCAACCCCTGCTCAAACTGCACTAAAGCCCCACCCTTGAACTCGCCGATGGGCAAGACAAGGCACATGTCCTTATCAAACCTATCATGGTGACCCTCGGTGGTGACATTGAGGTTAATGACCAGAGATAGAAATGGAGCCACTGGTGAGCATTCTCCACCTGGGAGGTTTTGACTGAGTTTGACAATGACTTCATACTCTTCTGGTAAGTACGTCTTCATCTGAAATTCAAGTCATTGTCAAGGTAAACACATCCCATCAAGAGTGCTCACCACATGCTCCAACCATTCAAAAAGTTCACTGAATGCAGCCTGAACATTGTTATAGACTTCTTGATGCTCTAAAACGTCTTTCGAAGCATAGGGCAAACACTGAGTATGATTGGTGCGGCTAACATCAACTCTAGCCATCTCATGTGGGTGAATATGTGTGGGTGCACCAGCTCCCTATCAAATATATCATTCTCATACCATACTTTCAAAGATAGAGGTAAAGGGGCTCACCATAGTTGAGTATTGATTCCAAAGAGAAAAGTGTAGACACTGGAAGGGATGGCTAAGGGTTTGCTCCGCCAGCCTCTCTGAGACTTCTGGCACATCACGAGAATCTTGATCGTCAAAGTAGTCTTGCTTGTGACGCATTTGCAAGACTTCCTTTCCATCGAAGCATGCGAGCAAGCTGCTGGTGAGGCTACGACGAATGGCTTCAGGTAGTGATGAACAGACAAAGGCCATGAGGCTGCCATCGGAATTGCGTAGATTAAGTCCACCACTAAAATGACGAGTTGCTATTTTTTTATTCTGCGAAGGAAGCTCCACTCACCCTTGCAGAATACTCATTGGTATGCGCAAGTACCTGTTATCAGTTCTGCAGCCATTGATATACAGTTTATCCAACTTGACTTGCATGTCAGAAAGTGCCATTGCAAAAGTTCCAGCGCACTCACCTTGGTATGCAAGTCATCGATGTCCTGGACAACTTCTCCTGCCTCTGCTTTCACCCGCTCGCCTTCAGTCCACATGACGTTCTCCAGCCTGTTGTTCTTTGCAGGGAAATGAACATTGGATGGGTGTTTCCGGTCATATGAGGTTTTAATGACAGTGACGTCAATAGCAGTTATCGCACCACGACTGCATTCATTTGTCAAATGAAGTATAGAAGGTAAGTGGCTGGATATGCCCTTCCTATCAATGACAAGCCGCTGTTCAGTCACAGCTAGGGTGCAAATGGCCCAAGTTCCTGTTTCCCTAGCAGGAAGAGAAAAATGACTGGAAAGGGCAAGGTAAGCATTATGCATTACAATCGCCTAGGTATTATAGAACCCACTGTTGTTTGAATCCGTCAAACACCTTATCAGTGAGTGACAGATCTGTACAGTCTAGTACATCGCCAACCCCAATGCTTATTAGAAACGACGAGCAAAATATGTTTTGCAGACAGATAGGCATGTGATGTCTGATCCAAGCAATGGTAGGAATGATATTATTGGCGATTAACTGCGGCATCTCTTGTGAAGATGTGATTAGTGTGTGAATGGAGTGCCAGAAGGCAACTCACGACTGGACTCAGGTTTGCCTGTAAGTTTAAACAATTGCAATTAGTGCATAAAGAAAGCGCACAAAAAGATAACCCACCATTGGTGGTCCCTGGCTGCCTCAGCATCTTAGCCACTTGGCAAAGGACTGGTAATGAAGCTGTTGGACCTAATAGATGTGGCTTGTTTCTGCCACTTTGGAGGTGCGTGAAGGCGTTGCCCATTACAAGGGCAGTCCGCCCGAAATAATACCACTTTTGGATTGATGGCAGCTCCAATGGGGGCATAAGGATGTCGATGGAGTTGTCGAATTTTCCTAGATGTTACTCGTCGTTGGTTGCCATCAAGCATATCTTGTTTAGCATGGAGGGTATCATCTGTATGGTTGTCATCAGCATAGTTGTTGTCTGAATAACAACCCGTCTCATCATCACAGATCAAATCATCAACGGGTTCAGAATATTGGGAATCGCTCATCTCCTCATCGAAGCTGAGGCTCTTGTGAAAGATGCTGCCTGGGGAGGACATTGTATTGTTGTGGTTGGCGGTATAATATGGGACCTTGTAATAGGCAGGGTAGGAGTAGGATGGACAGTCTTCATCTTCAGAGGATGAGCCGACTTCACTGTCAGAAGAAGAGTGGACTAGGCAGTCACCCCGGCTGAGTTGATTAACAAGGTCATTCAATACGGAGCACATGGGCAATGGGCAATATCTTACCTGTCTCCAATTAAAGGTGATCCAGAAGAGATTAAGAATGGTGGTAGAGACAGCAAATACCGCACTCTATTAAGCAAAGGCAGCATCTCAATGTTTTTGTCTACCCGCCCTACTAGAGCATGCTCAATGAACATAAGTTCAGCCACTGTCACATCCAGATTGAGCTTGTCTGTCGACAATGAAAATTGCCCTTGTGATACACCATTTAGAAAAGCTGCACATGTTGGCTGGGTCATTGAGAGTGGTGAAATCTAAGAACTAAATTGCGATTGAGTTGAATTAACCTAGACTCGGAGCATTGTGGAGTAGGGTTAGGGTTAGTGTTAGTCCATATATGGTGACCCTGTCTTGCATCTACACCTCCACTTCTCAACATTTATGATTATGATAATGACATTGTCGCTAAGTTGCTGGGTCAAGATGGTGAGAAAGATCATTTGTCATGCTCAAGCTGCTCCTGTAAAATAGAATACATGTACTATAAAATTTGAAAGTGTGCGAAAGGTGACTCAAAGGTAAAAAAAGGTCCAGCAAAATCCGGATCAAGTTGCGAGACCTGCTTAGACATCATCAACATGGATGTAGGGTACCACCCCTGCCCAAAAACTGCACCATGCCAAAGGAACTAAGATGCCTGATACCAAAATGAGGCAGCAAGCGCATGTAATAAGGGCAACTGTGGAATGTTTAGTGTCTATGAAGACGCTTGCAAGGAATCCAATGCTGGACCATATGACACTTTAGTAGGTCTTATGAGTAATTACGAGTAAAAATGAATATATTTGCTTGCCTCATAATACCAAAAAATCTTGGTGCACTGAACACACCAAGGACGACTGCCATTCCCTGATCCAGGTAATATGCCTGGTCAGTTGGTAATGTCAGACTTTAGCTGCAGAAACCAGAATAAAACACACCACAAATCTCAGGGATTTCATTTTCTCTCCGAAGTGTTGTGCAAACATGCCTGAAAATATGCAGCCAACACAGAAGATAATGGATCCCTTTAAGATAGACTCGGCAACCATCCCTGTACCTACACCTTGAACAGCAAGGAAACTGGCATCAACCGCCATGATAACTCCCACCTGTCAGGACACATTTATGCAATGAGTTCTCATTCCCAATCCTGAGATATCCACTCACCAGGGTAATTTGTGCTGTGTTCTGGGAGCTGAAATCATCGATAAAGGCCTTGATGTCCAGAGAATTGACTATGCCATCAACATAGATTTGGTTGAGGCGTTTACGGACTAATATGGGAAGGAAAAACATAGTGATTGACGCTATGAAGGGAAAGGGACCTCTCTTCCTAGGACTATGGCCTGTTGAATGGTTTCGAAGAAGGCGTGCTTCAGGTTGTCCGTAGTAGTTTAGGTATTGATGATGGCCTAAATCATTTGTCTAATTAGCAACTATCTGGTGAGATAAAGGTATACATATGTAGCATGTGATATAATCTACCTATTGCACATGATATGAGTATTTGATTTGTCTGAATTTACAAACTTTTACTCACCAAACAATGCGACACCTGGCTCCGTTATGATTCCATCAGAACTTGAAATATCATCTACCCTTTCATCATAAACATGTGTGCAAGGAAAAACAATAGTATTCACCAAGACTGGCCAGTCTATTGATAATTTTCTCCATCACGTCCTTGTTCGAGAATATAGTAGCCGATGTCGAATTGTCCAATGTCAATGCATCTGTCTGCCGCTTGGGTCATTCTATTCAGTATTATAACACAATAAAACCTGCCTGTGTGAAACCAATTAAGTTCAGCACATAGCTTTCTTACATGGCCATGATCCAGATTATAGTTTTGGGGGAAAAATTCTATGTGCTTCCTGTGTAGTTTTGTCAACCATTGCAGAAATCAACATTCCTTATGCCGACATCTAGAAAAACTCACCAGAACTGTGCCTCCAGTTCAAGTCCTGCAAAATGATATGGGTCTAAGGGTAATGAAAAGACAAAGGGGTAACATACTTTTGTGGTTCCATTGCCAGACAAAATGGCATTCTCGGAAGAGAAGAGTGCCATCCAAAGCTTCTAGCCAGCCAATTACCTCTGCTTCCAGTGCTACCAGGTAATATAGATAGACGTCTCCATCCACATTCATAGTTTGCATTGGCTCGGCAACGATGGTGTGCCCTCCAACCACTCTGCCTCGCATAGCTTTTATCCAAGCCTCGAAGTTCTCCAGCCGAACTGTTGGACAGTCCCTTATATTCAGTCCAGGTGTATGTATTCTATCTCACCATAAAGTGAGTGTGTTATCCACACGTAATGACTAGTGCTCACCCTTGTCTCATTGTAATAATAAATCGCCCCTGATGGGTGGATGAACCTTTCCCATTCCCCAAACACCTCCTGTCTGTTTACATCATAATAAGTTTAAACTGTCAAAGAAGGTGACTAACTGAGGAGAATGGAATTGCATTTCTTGCACCGTGAAGTCGGGGCCCATTGGTGGCGTCCTGTATGCAGTAGATTGAGCTGAAATCCCATGACATTAGATGCCCATACTGATGTGCTCACCTTATTGTCTTTTGGGAATACTGCCCCAGCTGTGTTGGCCAGGCAGGAGTACTACAGGTCAATGATATTGTGCTGCCAGTTGTCAGCTAGTTGCAATCTGGTGCATAATTCATTTCAACGTACCAACATTGAAATTATTTGATTCGTTGGAAAACAGAACAAAGACAGATTGGAATATGGATAGGTCTTAATAGTACATAAAGGTACTGAGATCTCTAGCTCTAGAGATAGTGTGGGCCTGTGACTAGAGCCACCGCCGGAATAACTCAATTGCTGACCTAATTGTAGCGGTGCACCAACTTCAATTTCCGCCAGCAACAAGAAAAATGCTCAATATGATCATCATTAATTCAAGTTGTAGAAGCAATGATAAGATACTGCACTGGTATATAATGATACATGATAAGATCAGTATCTACATTGGCTACAACATAGCATTTCTTGGTGGTGGCATATGAACGACGAAAATCATGTGGGAAAACTACTAGCCCATCTTATTCTATAACAATGGATCAGCATGCCACGATCAGCATGTGGGGAGTTGCAACATCTATACAATTTATTAGTATAGCAGAACAACTAAGATGCAATGGTGCACATAAGCTAACATTTAGCATCACATCCCTGTCACACCACACCTCCTTCAACCAAGATGAGATAGGAAGTGTCGGAAGGTAAATTCTCACAGTAAAAGTTGAGAATTGCAATGTGACTGGGTGCGACACCCGTAATATTTGGTGAGTGGGGATGCTGACAACAAGACAACAAGACAACGTACCCAAAGCTCTGCTAACCCAACCAATCCACCTGGGATTTCCTGGAATCATGGGAAATCGTGTGAATCGAAAGGCAACAAAGATCAAATTGTGATGTGTCTGTGATGTGTTTAAATGTCACATATGGAATGACATCAACAAGAATCAACAAACTCACAGTGCGATGAGGATTTGTTTCTCATTACATGCATGTTGGTTCTCCTAGTGCCCTAGGCAGTCTGGAATCTGGATGTATTTATATAAAACCAGGTTAATTTTTCATATTCAAATCAGAAAAGCACATACCAGACTCATCATGGAATGAGCTCAGTACTTGCTCGCTGTTGTCAGGCGCCTGACAACAATGAGCTCAACTCGGAATTTGCCAGCGTATTCCCACTGGCCAACTTCAATTTTTTGGCATATGGACCATGGTGCGCCATCACTCTCACACGGTGTGACATTGGATGTTGATCTGGAAAAATCACTTGATAAGGCTCCCACTGGTTGTGTTAAAGGCTTCCATCATCACGAAGGCAAGCCATCTCTCAGGTTCTTTAAACTTTGCTTTACCAATCCCCATTCATTGGAGGAGGAAAGGGCATTTGTAGAGTTGGATGCATTTAAGAATACACTCCACGCCACTCCACGCCACTGCAGGAGAAATTCCAGGTACAGCGATCTAGTAATTCGACTTAAGCATCCCCTAACCTGCCTTCCCCAGGATCGCCCATCTTCAAATCATGAAGCTGGTCAAGTGTGACACTTAGAGGTTCAGTTGCTCACCGATCAGTATGGCAATGCCATCTTTTCATTTGGATGTGATTGTTCCATTCAACATCACCACCAGACGACTATTGAGGAAGTCCTGGCCATCATTGCTAAGGAGGATGCCTTTGAGCAGATGAAATGTGCAGCAGTACAGTTGGCGAGGCTAGTCGGATATGTCAGCGCAGGAACAGTTGAATGTATGTATGCACATCGTTCTTATGGGCTCTCTCAAATTCGCTAATTTATTCCCTCCAGATCTTTACAGTCACGCAGATTCCTTGAGCCGAACCTTTATTTGTAAGTCGAGTATCTGATGTCTAAAATGGTTTCTGGTGTCAATTTACCTGCTGCCCGACTACAGGTAGCCATGGGTATCCCTCTCCACAGGATTTGTCATATCCACATTCTTTATAGTGTAAGCTCCTAATGCTTCATCCAAGATCGATCTTGACATGGTGAAGCCTAAGTTGAATTAGCTTCAGTGCAAACCACTTCCCAAGGGTCATGTTATTGCAGTTCGTATCACTGCCGAGAACCCTGACACTGGATTCAAACCTTCATCTGGATCTTTGCAAGGGCTCGACCTCTGTTCCAGTAAGAATGTGTGGGATTACTTCTCCGACGGCACTGCAGGTGGTTACACACGAAGGCACAGAGCAAGCCAAAACTAATGTAGGCTGTGCTTGAATGTGTCCAAGACAAGTGGTTTGCCTGTTTCGAATGCAGAAAGTTGACTTTACCAGGTGCTCAACGACCTTGCAGCTCTTGAATCCAAGTATGATCCTGTATCTTCTCTCGTTGTAATCACTTACCAAGGATCTTCAGGTCATCCACCCCCGTTTCTCTCAAGGCTCGCGAGGTTCTCATTCTCAGTCAAATGCCATCGTACGAAGAGTGTCTCATTCAAATGGAGGCTATTTTGAAGCATTGGTCTCTTCAAGTGTTTATAGCGAATATGGCACTGCTAACAGGTAAAACAATCAATTTAATGCAACTGTTTCTAAAACCTATTCAGGGCTCCATCTGCTGAAATTTTACGAGTTGAGCGATTCGTGTTATACCATCTACGACGTCCTTCCTGCATTCTTCTCACACTCCGACCCGATTGTCACCATGGGTGCGTTGTTAACCTACACAGTAATTTTGATCGGGATCATCCATCAGCTGCCTTCAAGGTTTATATCTGATGTGCTCACTGCACTTACTCACTTCTATCTATTGATTACAAGGAGGTTGACCGGTGATGTTTCAGATGATGGTGAATTGCCGAGCACTGCCACTTGAAGGTTCAACCTTGGTCAATCTCATTCGCCACCATTGACTCCAAGCGTCATTGCACCGTGAGTTTATCATACAGTGGCTTCTTCATTTGACTCACTC
>NW_024541580.1:0-20018 GCF_016758755.1 Suillus discolor
CCAGAAGCATCCATCCACTGTCCACCAAGCCCTCTAGTGCGTATATTTTCCATTATCTCTCATTAGCATATCATTCCACCTATAGTTTTATCCATGGATTCTCACATACATAGATATCTTTACATACCTACTTGGTAGGCGCTTCGGCTCCGCATGACAGCACTTAGGGTCGCCCTATATAAGCGCCAGCAGTACATACTATTACTGGACTGACTTTTCCTACCACTTTACTTTTCAACTTACTTTTCACCTTACTTTAGTTTACTTTCCACCCACTTACTACCATAGAAACTCGCAGTAGAAATCTATTTGTTTACACTTCACATCACTCTTCTCTTACCTTGTATCATATCATCACTTAAGTTTAGTCTCTCTTATTTCTGCATACACGCGCGCGCTTTCCCACACTTCGCGCAATACACGCGCGCGTTCCCGTGCCTTGTGTGCACCTGCGCTTTCTCGTGCTTCACTTTGGCGCACACCTCTAGATCCTTGCTGCACTCACTTCCCCTTTAGGGTCGAATGCGCTTGTCATCTCAAGCATAGCAGACTAGGCCAAACACATGACCTTCAACATTTATAGATACAGTCTGGAGCATCATTTGTTCCTCTCTGTATTGTTGTTTCTACAACATGTGCTTCTTCCATCCGTTGGTCTGGCAACCATAAACCCCAAACCAAGATCAATGTTTGGAACACCGCAAAAGGCACATCAGCCACTTACTACGTTGAGTTATTTATCTCCTTCCCAATCAACTTTCTAATACGCGTATGCAAGCTCTCCTCGCTCTTTCTGAAGTCAAAAAAACGCCTCAGTCCACACGATGATAATGATCAGGGTTATATATGAGGTAGGACAACATTGTCGCGCCGGAATCGCTTCAGACTGCGAAAGCTAAGACTCTGATTAGTAGTGCGACACGAGGTAGGACACCGGGTCTCACTTGTATGTAAGAAGCTGACAAACTTGCCATCGTGAACAGTGGCACTGTTCCGGGGGTGCAAAAATTGCGGCCTTTGTAACATGGTAAAACCTTTTATGTACTTGTATATATAATACTCACTTACCATTTATGATCGTCTCACGGTGATTGCGTTACTCAGTGACTGAACTGGACTGCAAACTTTTCAATCAATTACTAGTAGCGAATTCAATCGATTATCATGGTAACTTCACGTGTTCGTCCTCAAGTCTAGGTCTAGTGCATGATTTGAACCCTCAAAATGTGAGTACTTTTTCTCAGCTGTTGTTTTCTATCTACACTGATGTCCGAGTCAGCCTCTTCAAGTTGGGGCGACTTGAATGATCAACGATTGTGGGATGCTGCCATGGCCAGTTTTGATGAGCAACTCGTCGGATTTGGACATGGTGACCCACCTCCAACTCGTCTTTCTTACTCGCCTTACAATGATCAACACGGCGATCATTGGATCCAGTGTTCTGATCAACTTCAATGGCCTCAGGCTCAGTCCCAGCCACTCACGCTGCCGCTGCCAAGTCCTGCAAGCCAGTTCACGGCCAGATCATATTTCATTACCCCACAGCAGCAAGTCATTTGGCAGAACGACAGTCTGGCCCTGCTGCACCATCATCCATCGCAGCTTGGGCCATCGCAGGATGGTCATCATGGGATAGATGTAGCCGCAGTCTACAATCATCAACCGTCACAGTATTCAGCCTCGCAGAGCCAGCCTCAATTCGGGCAGCTCGGGCCATCGCAGGACAGTCATCATGGGCCAGACGCGGCTGCAGTCTATAATCATCAACCGTCACAGTATTCAGCCTCGCAGAGCCAGCCTCAATTTGGGCAGCTTGGGCCATCACAGGACAGTCATCATGGGCCAGACACAGCCACAGTCTATCATCATCAACCGTCACAGTATTCAGCCTCGCAGAGCCAGCCTCAATTTGGGCAGCTTGGGCCATCGCAGGACAGTCATCATGGGTCAGACACAGCCACAGTCTATCATCATCAACCGTCACAGTATTCAGCCTCACAGAGGCAACCTCACTTAGGATTGGCTCATCCCTGGCCTAGTGTTGCTCACAATTTTATTGCGACCTGGGCGTTTCCACCAAGCCCAATGTTACAGTAACATGGCACGAGTCCCCCGCCGGCAGACAGCCCTCTGCCACCGCACGGCTATAGACGATACAGGGTCTCACCAGCCCTATGACGATAGATGAAGATAGATGATGATAGACGATAAGCGGCAACTGCCGGCTTAGATAAGCGGTCTGGACCGCACGTGACATGGACATGACGACATAGGTCTAGAAGACCTATTTATGTTATCAAGATAGAAGGCAAGCCTCGTGTTGCCTCATGTACTGATAGAAGGATACCACGTGGATCCTATCTCTGATGGAAGCGTACCGCATGGACGCTATCTACGATAGAAGCCCGCCTCATGGACGCTATCTCTGACTCATGTAGATAAGCAGATTAGAACCCAGCTTTAGGCTGAGCTTAGATACGATAGAGTAGCCTTATATAAGGTCGAAGATTAAAGTAGATGTTCCTTACTTTAATCTTACTAGGTACTACCCAGAAACTAGTCTAATCAACTAGGTTTATCCTTGAACTCCTTGTCCCTGCTAAAGCTACCTGCTCGACATCGACTCGTACCTTCAGTGACGCCTCTCACTGTCTGTAACCTGCTATCATCTCAGCGTAACCCCTCGTTAACCACCACGAGCTACGTTCGAGTACGCAACCTTTGCTTGTCTGTAAAGGCCGACGACTCTCAGCACTCGGTACCACTGTCGTGGTTGTCGCTGTTAGATTATCCTAGTCGCACACGACCGTTTGTCGTAACAAAAGATTAAAGTTCAACTCGCACGTCACCCATCTGTGACGCCAGATCCCTGATCGTACCTATCTTCAAAGCTACCGAAGATCTGTAGAAGAAACCCCGAAACGTACCGGCCTGACCAGTCGCAAGAATATAAGAACCGCTGTCACAGTAGAAAACTTCCTGCTCGGAACACTACGAAGATCGAAGATAACCATCTCCAATATGGCAACTTCCCGAAACACCCTGGCCGCTTCCCACCTTACGGGAAAAGAAACTCGTATCTTCCTGAACGAGAAAAGATGCTTTGTATGCCACGTCATTGGCCACAAAGCCGCGGGCTGCCCACAATGGCCCAGAACCCCGCGGAGAAAGATGATCGAAGAAGACCTCCGGTTGAACTCTATCAAAGAGACCGGAGTTAAGAAGAACGAACTACGGGTGAACGCCACCCTGATGACCAGAACGAGAAACACCCCCATCGCGACATCTATGGTCGTCGACTCAGGGGCGTGCCAGTCCTTTGTCAACAAGGACTTCTGCACGACGCACAGAATCTCGTCGCACCAGCTAGAGAAGCCTTTCACGCTCTCTAACGCTGACGGATCCAGCTTCGGAAAGAAGCCGATAGAGAGGTATTGCACCCTCTCCTTCCAGATAGACGAACGGGTATGCACCGAACGGTTCTACCTTGCCGAGCTTACTCCAAAAGAGAAGCTCATGCTCGGACAACCCTGGCTTATCAGCCACAACCCCACCATCAACTGGACGAACGGCACGGTGACTCTCAAGAGCACCGTAGATTCCCGAAAGAAAGAAAAGGAGATTGACTCCGACCGGAAGAAGAACGGCAAGACGCCCCTCTTCCAGAAAGAAGAAAAGAAGGGCGCACAGAAAAGGAAAAGGTCCGTTTCCCCGACCACTCCCCGCGCCTTCTCCAGTGGCCTCGCTTCTATGAGCTTGGCACCCACAACGAAGATTGTACCGGTTCCTGAGGAACCGCACGGAAACCCGCCATCCGTGAAACTCCCTATCCCACCTGCACGATCTACGAAAATCGTGAAGAAAGATTCGCTGCCTCGTATTGACCTCGCAGCAAAACGATTTGAGCAGAAGAGACCGGCCACTGATCCGGAGACAACTCAGAAGAAGGTCGTAAGACCTGCGGTAATCACGGACTATATCATCCCCTGATGCACCCGCGAAGAAGATCGGACCGGCTGTTCAGCCGATGAAAGAAGAGACTCCTGAACCTTATCAGTTCTCGGCGGAGCCTGCATCAGTCCTCGGAAAAGGACGTGCAGTTATGACAGAAGAACC
Organism: Suillus discolor; assembly: GCF_016758755.1. Taxonomy (NCBI): domain Eukaryota; kingdom Fungi; phylum Basidiomycota; class Agaricomycetes; order Boletales; family Suillaceae; genus Suillus; species Suillus discolor. The sequence goes on from NW_024541580.1 coordinate 4,117, forward strand.
GCCTATCTCGAAGGCACCCAGACTGGCCCCTGAACCAGAAAAACTCAGACGACCCCTAGATTTGAATTTTCCGGAGAACCGATCTCCGTTCTCGGAAAAGGAAGAGCCGTGTCGACGGCAGAACCACCTGAAGCCAAGAAACTCAGGTTTTACGAAAGCCCGGCTGATGATACCGACACAGCCGATGAAAACCCCATCCCGAATTCCTTGAACCTCTCCATGCCTTCCGCGGAGATCCCCGCTGATAACATCGATGCAATGATGCAACACCAGGGAACCCGCACCTGAACCATCTTCCGACTCAGACTTCGACATGTTTGTAGAACGTGTTCGTATCATAAACGAGGCCCATCGCCTGAAGATCTGAGCGAAAATGACCCTGACGAGTTTGCTCGTCTTGTAAAGAAGGAAGAAGAAGAAGTCGGACCGCAATTTGTCCGCTTCACAGATATGGAATCTGACGATGACCGAAGCGAAGAAGCAATAACGCTCGCTTCCGAACCTCGGGCGCTCTACGCGCCACACCCTGCTTCCAATCCCATTGAAAATATATGGTTGGATTTAGAAGAACCATCGACGCACAACTGGCGCATGGTTGATGAAGAAGGAAACGACATCGAATACGAAGGCCCTGACGACGGCCTTGATTTTTAGACTGAAGATTAGTCATGGTAGACTAAACGGCTTATTGAGGGGGTAAAATCCCTGATTTATTCTCGTTTCACGCACGACACCCCCCACCACGAATACCATTTCCCGACTACTTCTCTATGATCCCTGATGACGACTTCGACAGGCCCGCACGGCTAACTGCACGACGCCCGGCACGGCCTTAAACTGCACGATAGCCCGGCACGGCTCTAAACTGCACGATCGGTCCGCAACGACCTAAAACTATGATCGTCCGAGAAGACGTAAAACTAGGAGAAAGGACGAACTCCCCGAACGGTCCCCACAGCCCTGGAACCCCTTATCCACGATCCTTCGACAATCAATGAAGATTCACTCAACAAAGATTAAGAAGACCCCTCCTCGCGAGACGACCCCAAGAAACTCCTGCAAGCCTTGGCACCTACGCCTGGACCCCGTACCTTCTCTCACCCAATGAAGATTATATCAACAAAAGGTTAAAAGAAGATGACCTTCCATATCCAGATAGATCTTGAAAATAGATCGAAACAAAAGATAACGAAGAAGAACCGGAGACAGAACGAACCCTCGGAAACTCCTGCAAGCCCGCGGATCTCTTATCCACAGAACCCCCTTCGACATCCAGATAGATCCGAAATGATCTCAACAAAAGATAGAAGACGATCCTCCGGAACGAGGCTAAACTATCACGAGGCGAACTCCTTATCCCACGGAATCCTCCTAGAACGACTTCGACTCTGATCAACAAAAGATGAAGAAGACGATCCTCCGGAATGAGGTAAAACTATCATGAGACGAACTCCTCGGAAACTCCTGCAAGCCCTCGGAACCCTCTAGATCCGCGAACCGATATCAACAAAAGATAACGGAACGCACCCTTCCATTATGGCAATGATTATCACCCTCTGATGAAGACGAACCTTGATCCCTAGTCATAAACAAAGGATTAACGAAGATCGTACCTATCACGGCACTTCCCCTCTGATAGTGAAGAACCGCACCTCGTGTCCCGATAACGAGAAGATCTTAGCCTCATGGCTAGATAGATAGCGATAGAAGACTATCAACAAAAGATAAGTCTCGAAATCAAGCGGAGCTTGGAAACGACCTGGAAGCCATATAAGGCCTCTCCCAAGAACATCCTTCCCCAGAACCTCCCAACATCATGACGACCTCTATTGAAGAAGAAACTATCCGCATTGCACTTAAGGACTCCGACTACGGACGAATCCTTAAGACGATTGAGAACAACGCGTTCAGCGAGACCGCTATTCTCACCCCCATGTACTCCCAAGTGATCGACGACATCCTTGGTGAGCAAGATGCCAGACTCGGTGCAGGGACATCCCTTGCTGTCTGCATTATCCGTACCACGAAGCTGCTGGAAGACGTAGCCAATCGTGATGACCTCGATGAAGGCACGAAGAAACTTGCCGTGCTTCATTTACAGAAAAGGATTCGCGTACTCGCGCTTCACCTCCTTCCGCTCGACTTCCCAGACATCGCGAACCAAGCTGTCAGAACAGTCGAGGCAAGGCCTCATGTTGAAGAAAGATCCAGACCGGTGCGCCCGCTAAGAAGAAAGGCGGCCACCATAGATCGTACCCGTACCACGCTCTGCAAGCGTTGCGGAGGATATCGGACACACATTTAGAAAGTGTCCAGATTATGTTTGTTGCGTCTGCGACGAACTAGGACCCGACCACCTGTCGGTCCACTGCCCTCAGCTCAATGGACGCATCGTACTCCAAGAGTTTAGAGATGAAGAGAAGTTTTTCGAAGCTCTCTTAGATTGGGAGCATAACCATAAAGCGCTCGCGGACCTCACGCTCAGACACCCAGCACCGCCTTCGCCCGAACCAGAAACTCCCCCCGTACCAGCCGTCTCCACGCCTACGACACCTCCGGCGATGGAAGCTGACGATGAACACAGGATACTCAAAGTCGGTGACTTTGACGCTAGTAGAGGGGTAATGTTACAGTAACATGGCACGAGTCCCCCGCCAGCAGACAGCCCTCTGCCACCCGCACGGCTATAGACGATAGACGACACCGGAGCCTCACCAGCCTCTATAGACGACGATAGATGATGATAGATGAGAGACGATAAGCGGCAACTGCCGGCTTAGATAAGCGGTCTGGACCGCACGTGACATGGACATGACGACATAGGTCTAGAAGACCTATTTATGTTATCAAGATAGAAGGCAAGCCTCGTGTTGCCTCATGTACTGATAGAAGGATACCACGTGGATCCTATCTCTGATGGAAGCGTACCGCATGGACGCTATCTACGATAGAAGCCCGCCTCATGGACGCTATCTCTGACTCATGTAGATAAGCATATTAGAACCCAGCTTTAGGCTGAGCTTAGATACGATAGAGTAGCCTTATATAAGGTCGAAGATTAAAGTAGATGTTCCTTACTTTAATCTTACTAGGTACTACCCAGAAACTAGTCTAATCAACTAGGTTTATCCTTGAACTCCTTGTCCCTGCTAAAGCTACCTGCTCGACATCGACTCGTACCTTCAGTGACGCCTCTCACTGTCTGTAACCCTGCTATCATCTCAGCGTAACCCCTCGTTAACCACCACGAGCTACGTTCGAGTACGCAACCTTTGCTTGTCTGTAAAGGCCGACGACTCTCAGCACTCGGTACCACTGTCGTGGTTGTCGCTGTTAGATATCCTAGTCGCACACGACCGTTTGTCGTAACACCCAACCCTGACTCAAAAGGCTCATGCGGCTGTGATCCTTGCGGCCTCATTGAACTTGGCTCCCCAGCTGACTGAGGTGATTCAGCAGACTGGGCCGAGTCGCGAGTCGCGGCAGCCCACATTGCTGCCATCATCTCTATCCGATAACTTTCCAATGTTGGCCTGAGCCACGCCCTCACACGCACCAATCTTCATGATACTCCTCAACATCCATCCCAGGGCCGTCGCCGCGGCTATGAGTCAACGACTCACTTGTCCACTTAGGGTGCCAAACGTGTCACAGCAGCCGCAGGGCCATCTTCAACGCATGCTATCATTTGGTCTTCAACGAAGGGTATCGTCCCATTCGGGCTCAAATGATTTATATTTTGATGTATTGAGAGAATGAAATGATGGGCCTTCAAAGACTCATTATTACCCTCGGTTCGCTCTCTTACTGATATGGCTAATTCTGTGTGGACAACTGAGGCCAATCGCCCTGAAACAGATGTTAAGCATTTCGTGAAACATGGCGGCCACATTGACTGATCAATTGGGAATAGGGTTACTGAGGACGTGGTCCCTAGAACAACTAGAAGACAACCCCAGCCTTGCGAGATCAAAGCTTGGGCCAGTGCTCATGTAAATATCTGGCTGAATGACAGTCATAGTGAGGGTATTTGTATTCCTCAAGTATGACCTCGATTTCAGCCATGATTTGATGGTGATGGACGCACACATTATGGAGCACGCAAACTGGGTGGAAGGTTTAGTAGCGAACAATGCATTCATTTACAGTACCATATCTGTGAGTACAGTGCGCGGACTTGACCTTTATTATGACTGAATCACGACTCTTCTTTTAGGTCGAGGGAATTGACATGGACATCGCTTTTGCCAACCCCACCATCATAACATTGGCGAGGTACTTGTTATATGACAGTGAGTTTCGGTATCATCAATATATCACTGGAAACGATTACTTCCCATTACTTGCGATGATCGCCACTCAGTGCTTGTGAGTATTCCAGGAATACATAACCAGTAGATACGTCGACAGTGTGTTTATTTGAGATGCAAATAGACATCACTACGAATCATATGTTTTACAGCTAGCAGCTCTCACTCCAGCGCGTTTTGCAGCCCTTGTATGATTTTTTACGAATAGCTCTGCTTTGATTCATTGATACTTGCTTTACTTGGTATGATACATTACGAAGTTACTGATCCGTCATGTACTATAGCTGTTGTCGTTATGTCAAAATAATTTATGGTCCGTCGCATCCTTCGAGGGCTGTTTATTGACCTGCCTACACCTTGTACCTCTCAGATAAAAGTAAGCGTGCCATGTTGTCTGAAACTAACATACTCATCTACTAGCAGGCGGAGAAAATATCAACATTGCTCTGTTATCTTCCGCCCCCATTGTAGCGCCCCTGGGCACTCTTGGTGTGACAGCCAAGGTGAAATGGTGGAGTGATGCACAAGCTGGATTGACACGCAGCGGGAGCATGCTGGACCATTGCTTCACTCCTTTGTATGAACTTAAGCATCCCAGGTATTCCCACGCTGGTACTAGGCGGTCATCAATGTCCCCCGAACTTCCGCACAGGCGAAGATTTGTGAGTGCAATTATTGAGCCGACTTGTTGGTTCACTGAACAGCATATCAGATGGGTTACCCCACACCTCCCGTGGACGTCTCTTGATGAGGATGGTCAAGAGCTGCCTGTGTTCATCGATGTGAGTGTCACATATTATTAGTCAATTTCAGTACTTGACAATTCCTTGAACAGAATAATCCTTTTAAGGCAATGGTTTTATCGCCTCATTCTGACTTTCTCCCGTCGTCTTGTCAGAATTAGCTTAGGGTCCTTGGCACTCTAGCCTGGGACTGCTTTTTCACCGGTAGTCAAGTCGTGCTTTCATTGGCTGGTGAAGTGTTAAGACCATGCACAAAGGGTAGGACTGATTCTGAGGGGCTTGGCTTCAGCTCGTGCACTGTGCCCCTTACCCGAGTATGTGCCCTTAATTTCAGATTGGTGTCTGAAGAAAGTCTGAAGATGTCTGAAGGACGTCCGAAGGCGCAGAAAACTTCAGAAGGACTTTCCGGACGGGTGCAAGTAACTTCCAGATGAGTGCGGGAAAGTTCTGGAGGAACTTCCGGAACTTCAGATGAGTGGAGGATCAGAGGATCAGAGGAGCGGAGGAGCGGAGGAGCGGAGGAGCGGAGGAGCGGAGGAGCGGAGGAGCGGAGCTCTGGCCTAGGGAGAAACTCCCTAGGCCTGAGATGGATATCAACTAAGTTGGAAGACTAGAACTGATATGAGGACTTAGAGTGAAGACTAGTGTGAGGACTAATATGATATTCCGACTGAGGAACTACAGGACATATACAAGAGTTTATATACTAAGTGACTATCGGAAAGATCAATAAGCAAAGGTCTGAGGCTATGTACGAAGCATAAGCAAAGTTATCAAACACGAGTCGGAAATGAAGCATAGGTTAACAGATCAGTAAGCATACCGGTAATGGATATAACCGAGGTACTGGAAACAAGGAATACTGGATAGGCTGTGTTAACGTTATATGCACAGGAAATAAATCAAGAAGATTATCGTATATCAGATCGGAAATGTATCTATACATCGGATAGGATCAGATAGGATCAGATCAGATCAGATCAGATATGGTCTGGATGAGATGCATGGATATGCGAGATATAACATTAGGGCGATGGGACAAGGATGACTAATGCAGGCTAGCTGCGAAGGAAAAGGGATCTGGACGTGGATGTGCGGATGTGGATGTGCAGAGGTGCAGGGATCCGGATGGGTAGAGGACTGGAGACATGGATAGGACATCCGAAGGTCCGGATGAGGCATGGGAATATTATTGGATATAGGTCCGGAATACGGGATATGACATGAAGGCTCATTAGCCGAAGTGAGTGTCTAAATGCAGAAATTGAGCTACTATGATATCAGTTACTAATTCTTAGCATTCTAAGTCTTCCCCTTTAGGCAGTCACCATGATCCTGCTTTGGTGAGTTGTGTACGTATGGTACCACCAGAGGTCGTCATAAAGGTTCACTGAGGGTGAGGTCCTAAGTCTGACCATCAGTGTATCAGATGTCCGTCACTCCGCCCACTTCAATTTGTCCCTATGGTGACTCCTCGGACAATCAGAATGTTCTCTTGCATACTCAGATCGAATCTATTCCATCTACTCGCCAGTGCTCCTGTCTTAAAACGGTGGCATATCTCCTTGGTGCCCGTCAAGACCTACCTGATCTGGTCCACAACTCAGAGACCAACCGCATCCGTGCTGTTCAGTCGTGGTACTCGTCTGAATCATCAGACGAACAACTGTCAGAACCACACCCCACCTGCTACCAAGGGCCCGAGCAGCCCGAGCATGTTGAGAAAGGTATATCTGACAGCTGCCTTAATTTCCTTACAATATCATACTCACATCATACTGCTAGTCGAATTTCGAATTCCATTGAACACTGCAGATAGGAACAAATCAACGACATACATAGGTCATTTTTTTGCTGAATCGGACCATCCCTTGGATATACTCGACTCCACAAGGGCCGTAATGGACCTCCCAAAAACATACGAGCATTTGGGATGGCGCTTGTCCACAGCCCGCCGCACAGATGTGCCACATTGACTTTTGACTTCTCTAGATATCTCGAGTGCCTTCAAGGCTGCGAGGACGGAGCAGAGGTCTGGACAGAAGAAGAAAGTTGTAATTGACATCAGTCAATACCGTAAGTGCTATTCTGATCTCAGATTGCCTATATGATATGATAGTCACGGTAACTTGCCGTAGATGCCTGCGCTTAAAGGAAAGTCAACAAAACCACAAGCAGGAAGATGTTCTGCAAGCAAGCAGAACCTCAAGGTGTCTGATGTGAAGAAGTAATAGTGACTGGCTAGCAAGTAAGCTAGAGCACTAATAAAATCCTACTGAGTGCGGGTGTGCTATATCGACCCAAGAGGATTGCTATGAAGCACTTCCTTCAAGTATAATGCGAAGGGAGTAGATGTGGAACGCGGAAGAATGAACGCGATGGACGGAAAGCGAAGCCGATGGTAGGAGCGAAGGCGAGAGCGCGAACCTGATGAAGGCGCGATGAAAAATAAGTGAGAGCGAGAGGTTACTAGGTAATGCGTGGTTCCGTGGGTAGCAGCTAGGTATGGACGAGGGTTATAGCCAAGGTATAACTAGGTATGGAATGCTAAGTCTGAACCCGTGTACGGAACAGATTCGTGCAGAGCCTAGGTAAGGAACTTAGATGCGCATTCTCAGAGCGGTTGAGAATGCACGGGTTCGAGTAAATGAGAGTCAAAGATTGTCAATTGGTCAAAAATACTAAGAATGCCTAAGTGACTTCGCGAAACAAAGGGATAGCATCTGAGGGAAGGGAAGTACTTTACTGTATGTAGCGCGCGAGATTTTATCCAACTGCGTGAGTGTCTGGAATCCGTAGGCGAGACTTGTAGCGATGAAACGAGGCAGATAAGTAATATGTAATGTGAACGCGTGTGGAACGAAACACACGGATACATGTAATAAGCCATACCACATTATTAGTCAACCTGAATAGAAATAAACACGCACCAGCGGAACTCGACGGACATGGAAGGACATGGATGGACGGAACGGAAAATCGGACCTGAGAACGGAAGACCATCGGATTAAGTGCGACCGAGGAAGGCTTCATTGTTAGAGGCATAAGGAAGGATGTCAGTGGGTAACTTCCTATATCTCCTGACACAAGTATGAAAAGACACTTGTTCCCGCCCAGCGCGGGTCCGAGCGTCACACCTAGCTGTCATGTCTACCATATACCAAGGAACTTGAACATGTCAAAAGCAAGTTGCCCTGCTTTGAGCATCAACTTGGAGACTCTGAGTTGGAGAACACCGCAACATTCTGTTGGGTGGATGTGTCGCAGCTAAACACTCCACACTATCCGCTATGTACCCAAGACCTGCAGGAGTGGGCTAAACATTTGGTACACACACACTCATGCCTCCAAGCGCACTACTAGCACATGATACTGATAAATGTTAGTACGACACTCGAGATTCGTACAATGCCTGTGCTACTTTACCCAACACACCTCACTTCGATGATGTTCACAAGACACATAAGGAAAGATCGTCACTTCAGTGTGTGCCCACCGAGCGCATATCTCCTGTCATCCATAACCATGTCCATATCTCATCTGCCACTAACAACTCAGGCATATGGTCTTCTAACGATGTGGAGGGCCCTAAAGCTCTGACTCCTCAACCACTCAAGAGGACATTTGCGCTCTTCATGGAGAGTGATGAAGAAACTGATGATGAACCGCTGCAAGATATTGAGGCAGTCCTTACGAGCATCAATTCTTGCTACCCTGCTATGAACTTTCCGAAATATGTGAATACGCTGAAAGAGCGCGGTATTTTTTATCTGTCGACCGCAGCGCACTTTAATAGTCAGTTTTATGTGGAGAAGGTTGGCATGTCGGAGGGAGCTGCATTTACGTTTCACACTGGCATTTGCAAAGCTCACATGAAGGATGAACGAAGGAAGGCGAGAAGAAAGGCTAAAGGGAAAAAGAAGGCATGAGCTGATGATATCATGGCAGATAAAGAGAATATTCAAGGTCTCTATTAGCGTACGGCGTCACTGTAATCACCAAGTGCATAATTCATATTCGGCCAGATTCTTACATCAATCATCTTGACTTCTGCCAACAGAGTATCATTGAAATCCAGGTCCAAGACTACTATGAAGTAGTACCAGTATCGTAATGCCAATATTAGTAACACGTACATACATCATTTCTTCTTTACTGGGGCAACCTTGACGAGTCTGGCCCTAGTAGTCCGGGATCTAACTAACACCCAAATTGGTGAGTCTCATCCTCTCCTTATATCAGCCTCAGGTGAATTGGAATGATTACATATGTCAAACAGGCACGGACTAGAAAGGAATGCATGACTTATATGACCTATCTATACACCACGATCAATAATAAGTATGACGAGACAGATTACTGATCGCCTCACCTCAGGCCAGAGCCTCAGACATGGGTGATGCACTGCATCTTGATTCCCTCACTACGCTGTCTATGCATTCCCTGAAGCAGTATTCAGCATCTCCTGGGTCATAATCCTCCAAGGATAAGTCCTGCTCAGCAACAGTCGTCTCCAGATAATTGAGTTGCACGGCTGCAATATTGAATGCCACGAGATCATGGGAATATGCAGCAATGGTGAAGTCTGTGTCATCTTCGAGCTGATGCCTGTTGCGTCCGACCATCAGCCTTTCGAAAAAGCGAGCCTCTTCCCTACTCTTGACATACTGTCGAGAATAATCCCTTAGAATTGTTTGAAGAAGTACTGTGTGTTTTTCAGCTGCCTCGAGTTCCCACACTGCTGCGAGTGCGCGTAAACGCTTGCTTTCGGTATCAGCTCGCTTTGCCACAACAGCTGATCGGACAGTTGTGTCTGGCATACTCTGTATGCCACGTTTGAAGATCTCTTCACCCTAGTACAATACTCGTCAATTCATGTGATATGCAGTATAGGGAAGGCAAACAAATCTGCTGGATGTCCATTAGACTGATATCAGCCTCGTCTCGCTTTAGAATGTTCTTCGTCAAAAATGATGCTCTAGTGCAGTGGGCTTATCCCCACCAGACAGCTTTGGCATGAACTTTGTGCTAGCGCGATTTGCATAACATGACAGATGTCCAATTACTGGAGGAAGCCCTGGCGGAAGGCTTGATGAATCGATATCATTTGTGTCATTGTGGAGAGGACTTTCATTTTGGAGAGGGCCTTCAAATAAATGTTGATTAGGGTCCATGGGTTCTGTTACCATTCTTTTACGATCCATGTAATGGTGATTAGCATGACTTGAAGTAATATCGTCCTGAGGCATAGATCGTGGTTTGGTAAGAAGATGAGATTGACCATCAGCCTGAGATGCCTCCAACATCGTCAGGTCACAATGACCTGAGTCAGGACCAAGGTTATTGGCAATGTAATAAGCGGAAAGAACAGGGGATGATGATAGCATGCTGGCCTGAGTGTCCTTTGTGTTCAGTTCTGTTAAGACTCACAGCAGTCAACAGTATTAGTGTGTGTGAGTTATCAGAGTTTTAATGGCTCCGATGGCAGCACTTCTCACTCGCACGAAGAAAAGGACACCAATATCAGTATTAGTGACGAGTCCTAGTTTTGGTATCATGATTGCACCGTCACCGTGGCTACTTTTGTGTCTCGAGTGGGCCACGACGTTGCTAAACTGGCCTCATGCTCATGATAATAAACCTTCTACAGTTCTGGGCCCTCGAGTCAGGCTATAGTCATATTAACAGGACACGCGGCAGTTACACTACTAGAACTGACCTTAGCCCATATCATTATATTTATGTTTTGAACGGAAGCATGGACTTGAAGTTGTGACGCAACTTGACAGCAGCTGTGCACACTGCTGAGTGTGGCAGGTCGTCAAATTCCTAAAATGTATGAATTCTTTATGTCATATCTGGTCATAGTTACTAATCTCTTATCTCTTTCACAATACTGTGACCATCCTACCATTTTGAAATAAATTGGAGTTGAGAGATCTGTTGACTTACCCTTTCGAAAGAGACAAACTTTCTACCCTACTACTCCGAGCGAGAAGTCATTGGTGGAGACTCACCTCGGAATGCACAGAAAACTTTTATGGCATATTCTGCTGCTATTCTTCATTCATTATCTGATGGTCACATCCTGCAATGCTCCAGGCTGCTCTTGGGAGAAAGTAACTGCCGATGCTTGAGGGCTTAGTAGACATCGTGCAACGTGTTGGTTCTATCGCAAATCCAAAGTCTTAGCCAGTCAGAAAAGACAAGAGAGAGCAAAACAGGCAACTCAAACTCCGATGACTCGCCTGCTGCGGAAATCGGTATGGATGTCCGAAACACTGGCAGGCTCAGCCAGTTCTTCAGTGAGCAGTCCGAGCCTTTCATACAATGAGTGCTGAACTATTTGTGTGCCTCTAGCAAATACGACCCATCCAGCACGGAGACAGTAAACGCCACAGGCATATTTTCCTGTGCAAACCGTTAGACAGGAACCACTACACAACCAGGGCTAGCATATCTCCCGGTGCAGCAGGTCTCGAGGATTTTCAGCAACTCCCCGAGCAGCAGCTTCAGTTTGATACTCATGATAGTGTCGACAACAGGTCGCAGACCGATGCTTTGGGTATGTCTGAGTCTACGGTTAGGCTCCCAAATTGGCTGACCATGACAACCTGTCACCTGTCCTGTTCTTCACTCTTCAGAAAAACCTTCACACCCTCGGAGACAAATTCCTAGACCTTTTGATGATGTTCCTCTTTCTGACGAGGACACCAATTATTCGGATAGCATTGCTGCTTCACCCGCTCGAAACGCAGACCAACCTCAATCTAGATTGTGAAGGGTTATACTCAAATTACGAGATTCACTTCAGACCAACTTCAATTCTATCGGACTTTGTCAACTGTACCCTCGTCACCCATCTTTCAAGCCAGATAAATTTGTTCCGTCCTCGCTGCTATCAAGTACGAGTCCAACAGGCACGCAAGATACTGAACCATCTACCGTCCTTCCACCTCCCTATCCTTTTGCTAACATGTCAATTTATCGACTCATCTCTTGGATGAATTCCGGTAGTAGTCAGAAATCCAAGATTGAAATTTCCCGTCTTGTCAAGGAAGTCATTCTAGCGGAGGATTTTAACGTTAAACACTTGGAGGACTTCTTTGTGAGGAAGAGTTTATGGGAAATGGACACTGACCTAGGTAGAAGCAAAATCGATTTTCCAGATGACTGGAAGCAGGCCAACATCACCATTACGGTTCCTTCGAAATCGAAAGAGGACGAAGGTAGACTTTTTTCCGTCTCTGGGTTCCACTTTTGCCCCCTCATCGAAGTAATCCAGTCAGCTTTCAAGGATATTCAAGCGAGTGCATTCCATCTTACACCTTTCAAATGTTTATGGAAGGATCCGTTAGACAACCATCAAAAGCGGATATTTGACGAATTGTACATGTCTGACTCTTGGCTGGATGCCCAAGACGAGGTGCAGAAGCTCCTGAGGGAGCCCGGATGTATGCTAGAACGCGTCGTCGCTGGTCTCATGTTTTTTCTGATGCCACGCATCTTGCGAGTTTTGGAACGGCAAAAGCCTGGCCCCTCTATTTGTACTTCAGTAATTTGACAAAGTACGCTCATGCTGCACCGAAGTCCGGTGCATGTCACCTTGTGGGGTTTTTACCATTTGTGAGTTTCTCCACTTCACCTTTAACCGTTATTTTGATATTTTGCATGCCAGTTGCCTGATAAGATCAAGGATGTTCTAAGCAATTTGGCTCGCATATCAAAAAGCGGCATGGCTGCCCTTCGCACCCACTGTCGGCATGAGTTGTTTCATGGATGCTGGGATATCTTGTTAGACCAAGATTTCCTGCACGCATACCGCCATGGTATTGTATTAAAATGTGCCGACGGGGTGCTTTGCAGAATATTTCCTCGCATATTTACATATTCAGCTGATTATCCTGAAAAGTGCGTCCTGTCTTTAAAGATCGGTGCGTTACTGAACAAATATTAGGGTTTTAATTGCCACTATCAAAGACATGGGCTCTTGCCCCTGTCCTCATTTCCTCACGCCAAAAAGCATGTTTGCTTTTCTCGGCCTCCTCAAGGATATGAAGACCCATATGACTGATCTTCGGGTCTATGTTGAGGCCAACATCATCAAGGGACAAGAATATATTTACAAGTTTGGAAATACTGTGGATGGTATGAAGGTTCAAGAGGCGCTTGGAGAGGGCTCATGGGTACCTGTGCTAGTAAGTGTGATTTATTCGCCGCTGTGTCGTACTGGCTCAGACGAGCGACCCACAGAATAAATTCGCCGAGAAACTGGGAGGACTTGGCCTTAACCCATTTCGTATGCTCATCATGGACTTCATGCATGAGTGCGAGTTAGGTACTTGGAAGGCACTGTTTACTCACCTCGTCAGGATTCTCTATGCACTACCAGGCGGGGACCAATTAGTTGCAACCTTGGATTCCAGGCAAGTAAGATTTGAATGATATCACACCACATAATTAATAGTGAATTCTATCGCACCCAGATTTCGCCAGGTTCCAACCTTCAGTAGCAGGGTAATCCGAACTTTTGCCAACAATACGTCCGAGATGAAGAGACTAGCCACTCAGGACTTTGAGGACATCCTGCAGGTTTTTCGTCCCTTTATTCACTATTATCTATGTGGCTCCCTGACACCCTTTATCTTGTGTGCAATACCCATGTTTGAAGGGTTGTTTCCCCCTCATCATGACAAGATCGTGCAATCTCTGTTATACAGATTCGCGCAGTGGCATGTGCTCGCCAAGCTAAGAGTACATTCTGAGTCAACCTTAGATTTTCTCGACAGAATGTTCAAGGTTCTCTCGAGGCAGCTGCGGAAGTTCTGCAACTTTACCTGCACTGCCTTTGAGACGGTGGAGTTAGGAAAAGAGAAAGTGGCTCGCCAATGGAGGCTCGTGCAATGTTCTGGACCCGATACTTCTCCAGAATCAAATGGACCAAGGGTAAAAAAGTTGAATCTAAACACTTACAAGTTTGACATGATGGGCGATTATGTGCAAACTATCAAGCTGTTCAGGACTTTGGATTGTTTCACCACTCAGATTGTGAGCTTCATCTCCCTTTCCTAGCCCTTGAGGATTTTTCTGAAATTTTGTTATTGGCTAGGGAGAGCTGGCACACAGAGCCTTGAAAATGTTCTATCCGCTAACTAGTAAGCTGGACACTCCAGCACAGCTAGCAAAGCACGAGTGCAGGCACCATGTGTTACAGCGAGTCGCGGAAGCAGCAGGTAGTATCTCCTCAAATAACGATCCTCCCACCGACCCTCCTACTCCGTGTTCGCCTGAGGACCATCATTATATCGCAAGCAGCTGAAACAATCCAATCCCATTGTTCTCATTCCTCCAGGAGAATGAAGGCGACCCGGCTATCAAGGTAAAATGGTATTGCACTTTCGGCATAGTTGAATGCTAAGGACAAGTTTCAGCACTTCATCCCGAAACTAAAAGATCATATACTGTATAGGCTGAAAAAGCTGGACATAGATCATTGTGACCATACGTTCATGGCTGAGGAATGCAATGCGGTCATCATCCCCAACAGTATGGTCTACTTGGTTCAAATGATGCATATACATTACACCACTTATGACATGAGGCGTGAATACTACGTCATCAACCCTAAAACCTATGCCAATGTGATGGTGTTTTCTGGAGAAAGCACTCCCAGTCACCCTTACTGGTATGCGCGTGTAATGGGTATTTATCACATCAACACCTGGCTCCAAGGGGGTAATGAAACCGAGAAACAGCACCTTGAGGTCCTTTATGTCAGATGGCTCGCACCATTAATGTCGCATCAGTCTGGTATGCAGCATGCTCGCCTTCCCAAAGTGGTGTTTGTCAAGGAGTCGGACTATGATGCATTCGGATTCCTTGATCCGGGACAGGTGATTCGGGGAGCGCATCTGATTCCAGCATTTGCTTCGGGGTGCAATGCCAGTTCACTTCGCTACGGAAATTCGTTAGGACATCCCAAAGGGGAACTCGACGACTGGGAAGTGTATTATGTCGGGATGTGAGTCTTATGTGTCTTTTTGTGGTTGAATGACTCACCTATCAGAACTAGTTTCGTCAATCGAGATATGTTTTTGCGTTATACTGACCTGGGTGTAGGACACCTGGTTGCTTTACAGAAGATTGTCAGAGACTGTTTTGGCCTCCACCCAGCAGCACCGGGGGAGGCTATGGATGTCGACGAAGGCGGCGAGGACCACGACAACAAACAACGGATAGTCGTCGACTTTCGCAAAGAAGATTCAGAGGATGAAGAAGATGAAATGTTTGAGGGTGAGGAAGAGTCCGAAGATGGGCTTGATGACCTTGAGGAGGAAGTTGATGAATCTCATGATCTCTCATTTTGAGTTACAGCCTGAGAGTTATTTGATATGTTATCGTATCATCCTATATGTCCGAGTCCGAGTCAATGTAGTATGTTACAACTCACTCGGCCTGAGACGGACCGAAATGACACCATAACACTGATCTTCATCACGATCGTAACACAGTGACAACCACCCAACTTGTTTCTATATAGTCTGAGGTTGCGGCCGCGTGGCTCCCATCACTATGATCATTGCGGGTGAGCTATAATGTACTTCATCCAGTTGATCGCACGTGGCAGCCCTACTACTAGTCAAGTAATACATGTCCCAATCACTCAAGCCTGCCATTGAGTGCCTCACACAGCCAGTGAGTCTCTGACTGACTCGGGGCAGCGCACCATAGCGACACTTTCCATTGTTTGATGCCGCTAGTACTAGTGAGCATGGTACCGAGAGGTACCGAGCAAGCAATACGGGACAACCGTGAGTCCATGACACCATGACACCAGTTGTTCAAAGGT
>NW_024541581.1:0-20009 GCF_016758755.1 Suillus discolor
GCGTACAAATCATATCTAGAAGACAATAAAGACCGGAACCAGGAGGTAAGTCTTTTTTTTGGTCAACGATTGTTGCAAACAACTCAGTCACCGATAGCGCAGTACATGCGCCAGTCACAACGCTGTGAATATGGCCGATACAAAGAAGTCTAGAGGCCTTGCCGCTACAGGTGTTGGGACGGTGGATTGTGCCAGGCACAATATGAAACTTCGCAACGCAGTTGGTGACTTACAGAAGGGCGAGAAGTATGTATTCCCCATTGTTTATTTTGTCACGCTACCGCCTTACAACACTGCACAGGTACATTAATATGGATTACCTATTTTTTTCGGCAATGAAACACCACGACGTCATCGTTCTCAACATATCATACGATATCGCGTGTCAATGGTCCAAGCATCTGTGGTCGCGGATGTCAAAGCTTCCTTCCGCGTTTCATCTGGATCACGACAACAAACAGGTCAACTTTCTTATTCCAAAATTCCATCTACCGGCCCACATCGAGCCATGCCAGATTGATTTTTCTTTTAATTTCTCTCGGCATGTTGGTCGTACTGATGGCGAAGCTCTGGAACGCGGGTGGGCTAATATTAACCCGATCGCATCAAGCACCAAGGAGATGGGCCCAGGCTCTCGGCATGATACACTCGATGACCATTTCGGTGATTGGAATTGGAAGCGTGTTGTCCAGCTTGGTAAGCATTGTCGTTGGCATTTTGTTCTTTCTACTAATCATGATGCAATATTGCACTTAGGACGACTCACTGCTCGAAAATTAGCAAACGCCGTGGAGCAAAAAGCCGATCATCAACGCGAGCTTTTGGAACTTGAAAGCTGCCTGCAAGCACAAGATATTTCCGAATGGAGAATTGACATAGAGGCTTGGGAACTGGATCGCATGCAGCCAAATCCATTCAAGGTCCGAGTAGCACGTATGTGTTTTTGTTCGTTTCAATTTCTCTCCGTTGACTTTATTAGCCGAGACACAGGCTGCTATTCGTCTAGAACTCGCACGTATTGAAGCCGCAGAACTTGAGTCTGGCACAAATGTCTCCCTTCATGCAGAAGTCCCCCCCTCGGTATTAATCAGTTCCGCAATTGACCTAGAAGATCAACAGTAAGTTAACCAGCTCATGAATTCACGAGCAAAGAACTAATGAGCACACAGACGACGTTTATCGCATGAGATAGCAGCACTCGGCGCCCATGCAACCGACCACCAACTCGCTAAGGTCCAGCTGCATGCCAATACATTACGCAGGAAAGTTGATGGGTGGCAGGAGATCCAATTGCTTTATATGCCATTCGTGTCTCGCCTACGCGCCAATGAAGATTGTGCACGCTCCTCTACGGATGCAACACCCGCTGTCGAAGCTATTAATCTGTGGCTACCATCTGCAGTCGGCCCAGACACACAGTGTCCTACTCAGCTTCATCGCTTCGAATGGATGTTACGCTACGCCCAAGCAAATGATGCGTTAAAGGACATTCGAAATCTTTTGCGTCTCCGCTCACACCTATATAAATTCAAGGATAACAACATCGTCGACCAAGCAGCTAATACCCGCGCAAGAAGTACTATCAATAAGACCGATGTCAAAGTCAGCATGGCCGCTGAGCGTTATGAAGTTGCGAGGGCGGCGCTCACTGCTCTGGCGCAGATTCTCGATGAAGGCCCGGCCTGGCAAGATATATTCAAGCCTCTCAATCGCAACAGGGACCTGAAATCGTTGAAGGACATGTGGGAAAAGGAGACGGAGGGGACGAGACACCTGTCGTGGATCTGGAAGACACCGGGGGTGGCAGAGGACGCCAGTGTTGGCCTACATGATGGTAAGGCCTAATATTTTTCAATTTGCTTGCACTGACAGACATGCTTATGGTTAGCCCTTCGTATCGAATGGTGCAAGGCGCGCGCGCGCGATGCGATGGGAGGAGGAGGTCGATTTGCTGAAGGAGGAGCAACGGCGGGTCATTGCATTCCTGGACTGGCAGGCAGACTGGTGGTGGTGTCAAAGACAAGGCCGCGATTCAGAACACTTGGATGACTGCTTGAGGGAAGGTTTGAAGGCCTATGCCGAACGCCAGGCATCGCTGCGCAGGGCTTTATCGGCTCAATTTCAGGCATTGTGGACGACACCTACCCTCCCAGCAGCAACAAGCATCGACACAGCAACATTCACTGTTTGATTTTTGAGATACATGCTTGTACAGTAGTCACGTTTTATCTACTATGATGCATTTTGGCCTGCTATTCTCAGTGTGGTATGGGTGTCGGTCACCGTGAGAGGCAACAGTGGGCGTCGGTCACCGTGGGAGGCAACTATCATGCGTCGTGCATGATATCATGCAAGGCAGCGGCTGTCGTGCATGGCAAGACGCAATGCAAGACTGCGGCTGTCATGTATGGTGCCATGATTGTCATGCATGGGGTAACACTGCGGGTATCATGCAAGGCAGCGGCTGTCATGCATGGCAAGACACTATGCAAGGCGGCGGCTATCATGCATGACGGCAAGACACTACTATGCAAGACTGGGGGTGCAGCCAAGACACCATGCATGGCAAGGGACAGTGTAGCCTGATGTATACCATGCATGAATGACAGACTAGGATAGCAGTACAAGATGCATGACGTCTGTACTCTAGTAACAGTACTATCATGCATGACTACCCCACCATCAGGTGTCCGATTCATGGCTGTACCACAAGCATGGCATATCCCATTGAACTATTCAAAGGCGGCCTAAATCACTCAGCAAAACTACTACTCGACTTTCAATGTACGAACGGCGGCCATGAGCCCATCTGAACCTCGGATATGATAGTAAGATAAAAATTGGACCTGTACTGCCTATAACTGAAGTCTTTTTCGCAATTGGATAGTAGATGTGTGACGTGCACTGCGTACAGTGGTCAATCTAGATCAGGTACTTACGGTACTCCGTGTATCCAGCCTGCTCTAGCCCGGCGTAGATTGCAGTAAATACACTATCTCGACCTGGATCAATATTTGCATGGATCTCCAGGTTGAATCTTGTAGATCATCGATAAGTCTACTGCTGATCTGATATCAGGCATTTATCCTTTGCGAAAATAGGAACCTCGACACGCGGAGCGAGGGACCGTGTGTACGACAACTGTCATAACATGGAAATACATGTGAAATACATGTGAAACATGACCTGAACCATCAATTTCTCCACTGAACTTCATTCACAGTCCCGATATCTCTTCTCCCACCGCTCATTCCGCCTACCACTCAGCCCATCCTCGATCATACTTCATCGCACGAAGGCCCCATATTATTACCTTCTATTTCGTGATCCTCACGCTATATCTACCTACGGTTATCGGCGGAAACAATCTCCAAGTGCCTTATGAGTGTGCATTCCAGCTGGCATTCATGTCTCCATCAATGTCATCTCGAGAAGACGCTGGAAATCAGCCATCAAAATCCGAAAAATCTGTAGCGTGGCCCGGGGGCGATGCTGCGACCTTGTAAAGTTCATGGAGACTTTCGCACACTACTCGAAAACTGGCCTTCTGTTTGTAGACCATTAGGTGCATTCTCACTGGACATCAGGGCATCCTTCGAGCTTGATCGAATGCTGGGCAATGGAAAACTTATCGGCGAACTCGAAACGACGTGGGATGAGCCTTTCGATGGGTGACCAACTTCTCATTTATTCACATCTGACAGACCTCTTCTTCCCTCCCGTTATTGGCGTCAGTCTTGCGCTCACACTGAAGGGTACATTCATGTGACAATCAGAACAACACACAGCTTGACATCGGTGGCATCAGCTATGCTGTTGGATTTTGCCTATGGAACGTCAATCGTAGTCCACAATAGACTGTGCAATTCCTCAAGAAACAGATGCAGGACACGCACAATTTGTCAAATGTGTAACAAGCAAAACAGTTTCTCGCTTCAGTGATGCTATATAGCATTCTCAGTCGGTTCTTGCCCAGTGTCCGATCAGGCATCCTGATCACGCAGCGACCCTCACCAACCCCGCTTTGTAGGCTACTGTCTGAACGATCTCATCGCCATACATCTCTTCACAATTCAAGTTCAAGTTCAGCACTCTGCTCTCGGTTTACGCAAACCCAGATGAATGAAGATGTCAAGGAGGTTATACTCTGCCAACACTCGTTGGATGCTTCGCCTTCTCTACCCCCTAGTAGATTCACCAGCCATGTGTGGTTGCAGGAAGCCTGCATGTCTCGTTACCCAGTGTAAAGCAAGTACGCTGGTCAATCACTCGCTGTGGAGCACTCCAGATTGGCATCGTGACAGCCCACACAGGGCTTTCCAAGTTGCATTGCAACAGTCCGTAGCTGGTAACGTTAGCAGATATACATCTGCGTTGGAGGCCTACAACACATGTTTCGACCTTCTTGACGGACATTTGGTAACACGATCATGACAATTTCATGGGCGAAGCTGCGACTGCCTTCAGTGGTACCAGATTATTGCTTGTAAATGAAGCATCATGTGCCTTCTGCAGCGGCAATCCACGACACGCAGCCCGAATCATGGAGTAGGGCCGTGGACAGAAATGCGACAAATTTCAACCTAGCTCACAAGTCCTCGGAGTTAAGAACTGTCTATCCGATGCTCAAGGATCCGCTGTCGGTATAGACCGAGCTGCTGTTGATCACTCAGAAGGAGAAGTAGGGATCGGCAGCAGCTGGAATCTGTAATATTGAAGGTGTCTCGCGATCTCTGCCCCACCTTCGTATGAAGACTTGCAAGCGGCAGCACGTCATAGCCTAGTCATCATTCTCATTGCGAATCGATCCTCGTGCGGCGCTATCGTTGTCACGATCTCAGGAAAGCCCCGTGATGTCCCCTTTCCATCTATCACCCTCACAGATCTGGAGAATCTCAAGGATCGCTTCGCCGGAGCAATACGACACGTATCTATGATGGGCCCAAAGCAGCGCGAAATGATCTAATAGTCCTCTTGCGGACAACATGGGCGAGATCATGCTACCTGTCGTCAATGTCCTGCAGTATCTTCTAAAAGTCAATTCAATCCAGCTGTATCCAATTGCAGCTTTTACGTCTATTCCTCTCCATGCAGGAGCCATGTCTGGAGGATCTCTGTATCTGCTCACACACACACACACACACACACACTTTCGGCTCTGATCGGATCTAGACAGATGATGAAAAGGCGTGTTGACACAGTCCGTCTTTCGTGTCAATCGGATAAAGTTAACCGGGGCTCTTGGCTGTTGACGCATTGACGGCCCTCTTCTTGGGCTTGTCCGGAAGCTTTACCCGGAAATTGCCGACAATACCATGCAGCAGTACTCACTCGAAGCCTTGCAAGAGAACAGGCGCACCTTGCCTGTCACGGCAAGCAGGAATCTACACAGCCTTACACGTCATAATAATTGAACATTTTACCCTGCTTGGAGAAAGACGTTCTGATGCCAAGTTCGCTTGTCACCACTGTCGGTGATGAAAATGCAACTCTCTTGGCCCACGGACGCTCTATATTCAGCGGCGGCTACGACAAGATAATTTCGCATTCGGTGACACCAAAGCAGATTCTCACATCAACGTGCGATGATTCTTAGGCAGAGATGAAACGCTGGTCCTCTATGGGGAAAAAACAACTTGAAAGTGAATTTTCTAACCTTTGCATACTGTTTATGCATCTTGACGCTCAAGCAGAGAGAGTATATTTGTATACCGCTACAAACAAAGGAAACTGTCAAGACGCGGTGCCCTATAAGCACTGTTGAGAGATATTCTAGTGGGTATGGGATGTAAGTATACGAATAGCCGATATCTGCTTTGAGGTGATGTGCAATGCGCAGGCAGAATATATTAGGCCTTCTCGATGTATGTAATTAATACTATTGATCACATAATCCTGCTCAGCTCCGCAAAAAGTCAGTGCACTACGAGCAGATCGACAGGTTTCGCGTAAAGGCCACTTGCTCTAACTTGTTCCGCTCTGAAACAGGAAGCCCTTCACAATCTCGCTTGCTCAATACCAGAAACTTTTTCAATGATCTAGTCGTCCGAAAAGAAGGGCAAAGGAAAGGAGCATTCTTTGATGTGACGGGGCTCCACGTGATATTTGAATTTGAATTCATGCTTGGAAGTAGAGCTGATCACGAGCAAATTGACGGTCCTGCGTGACAGCTGACCAATCTTGCACCGCCACCGCGTCAACGTGAAACTGCCACAAGTCCAGACGGCGACCCCAGAAGTTCTAAGTCCAGCCCATCAGAGTTTGAAATTGGCACGGAATACGTGCTAGACGGATCAGCGGACGCCGTGGGCGGCGAAAATCGACGGTTTTGAGCTGCGGGAGAGCTCCAAAAGCTGCTGGACGGGTCAGAGGGTGCCTGGGTGAGCAGGTGAGCACAATGTAACATTATGCCTAAGGGAAAATGCCGACACGCTAACCGAGGGACTGCGAATTTCGCACATTAGGACCGTCAATCTTCCGTTTGCACCCACCTTCGGTTTGGGTGGTAACCCGACCTCTCCTCCCGCCAAAAAACCGCGCTGCATGCTGCTATACTGCAGATTGACGGTCCTCGGATTTACAGTCCAGGACCTTGGCTGGTACTGCCACCGGCGCTTATGTACGCATTTCGCTATAGGTAAGTGAGTCTCCTGTTCTCGTTCGGCTCCCCATCTCCTCCACCTATCTAGCAGCTGTGCTCGTCAGCCCTTACTGATCTATAATTACATTTCTAGTGTGCTCGTCGTGATGGGCATCAATGACTTATGGGAGGCATGTCCTCCCCATTGTTCACTTGCTGGGTGATGACAACTCACCCCGTTTTTCAGGTCCTTGAACCTGCTGCAGCAACCGTGCCCCTCATCTCTCTCACCATCCAGGGCCGCTACGAGGGACCCGCACCGCATGTGCCTTATGTTGTGGGCGTCGACGCAAGGTTCATGTTCTCCCGCTCGCTGTCTGTGCTCGAATACTCACGTTTAAATCTAGTGCGTGGTTCGAACAATGCCAGCAGGGCAGGTGGCACCGTGCGCATGCTCAGACGGGCCAAAATCCTGCCCTCCAAACATTTTTATTTCGCCTCGCTCGCCTCGCCTGTCTGCCAGTCCAGCTAGTCTTCGCGTTCGACGGCAACCAGCGACCACAGATCAAACGGGGCCACAGGGTATCCACCAACGACCATTGGATGGTCAAGCCTATGCAGCGACTACTGAATGCGTTCAATGTGCAATGGATCATGGTACATTTTTTTCTTATTATTTTTTATTCACACTTTTCATTTAGATCTATCTACTGGCAGGCTGCTGGAGAAGCCGAGGCGCAGCTGGTGCAGATGAACGGTGCTGGTGTTATTGATGCTGTCATGATGGACGACAGCGACGCATTTGTTTTTGGTGCTCACACTGTCCTGCGCAAGTAAGTTCTCTCTTGTTCTCTCATTTGCATGCTCTGATCCATTTCAAGTTCGATGTTGTCAATTGATTCGACGGTCAAACTATATACAGCAAGTGCGATTCAAGAGCACGTGGACTGCCATCTTACTGGCGATGGATTCCTCACCCTCGCCATATGCTGCAGCAGTGATTACGACAAGGTAAGCTGAACCAGTCTGCTGCCAGCCTGGCTGACGAGACCTGCTTTCCAGAAGGGCCTGGTGGGGTGTGGTCGTGAAACGGCGCTTGGCCTGGCTCACTGCGTGGATGCTGGTGTGCTTCGCACTGCCATGTGTGGCAACAGCCTTGATGGGCCTCTGCAACGGTGGCGGGATGCCGCTTGGTATCATCTTGTGGATGACCCCACTGGAAAAATGGGACGTTCTCATCCTGCTCTTGCGTGCTCGCTCCCTGACTCGTTCCCCGATCCACACGTCATCGACTTGTATGCATGCCCTGCTGTCACTGCAATCGCCAAGCTGCCCATTCTCCAATCCCCCGCCCCGCCTGACATTGCTCCACTTGCCTCGCTTGTTCAACAGCTTCTCGGCTGGGAATCGAAGAAGGTCGTTAGCACCTTTTGCTCGACGATCTGGCCTGTTGTGGTCTTGAACGAAGTCCTCGAGGACCTGGCTAATAATTCTCCTGCAAGTGACGAGGTTTGTCGCTGTTCTCCTCTGCACGGAATATTTTGATTAATGTCAGGTACAGATTGCCCTTGCTCCGGCCTGCACGAGGGCAGTGTTTCAGAGCCATGCCGTGCGCCCAAAAAAAGCCCTTGCAGGTGTTCCAGGGCACAATAATGACGTGCCCACTCATGACCTCGAGCAGTCCACACTCCAGTTGCTCGAGGATTCACCTGGCTGCTCTCATTGTGAGGATCGTGCGCCGCGATCTCACAGATACGTTCGAGTTTGGCTCAGCCGACAAAATTTACGATTCCTGGGTGCAGACAATGATTCTGCAGTCTCCGAATCATCCCAGCACCTCAAACGCTACTCTCTCTTCTGCGACCGGTGTCATTGATCTCACGCACTGATGACGAAGCAGTGGCGGTCAGTGATGTCATGGACCTCACTCAAGATGGGGATGATGTAGTGCCCTGGAGTGCCGGTGCCAGTCATAACTTTATCGATCTTACTCTCTGATGCACTTGTTATTTTTCAACCTACTGTATCTAGTGCCCCCTCCCCCCATGTATTTAGTATTGCGCAGCTTGTATAGCATTGACATCGTCATCCCAAAACACGAGCCCTGTGTGATGGGCTCTCCTGACATCCCATCCTAATTCATGCAGTTAGCTCCACTGTGTCAATATTCTGTGGATTCGCATTCGACTTAGTTGAGGGAAGGTGCTCGGGAATTCTTGCAGGGGGTGAAGGCCGAGTTACCTGAGGGCAAGGAGGTAAGTATTATCATATACATGCAAATGATATGTTAAGTTTGTCCCCTAGGAAACACAAGACATATACGACAAGCTCCGTAAAATCTTGGATGGGCAAGAGTCTGTCAAACTATACCTGGAATTCTTGAAGCGCAACAATAAAGTAGATATGCTAATTCTGAAGAACACGAAGGTGAGTATTCTCATGGTAGATTTTAAATGTCATTAATATTCTGTCACTAGGAAGTTCTCAAAGCTCGGACGTCTATATATCATACTGTGGTTACTCTACAGAACACCTTCATGCATGCTGGAACAACTTCTGACGTGTTCCTTCGTGAAAACCTTGAATGGCTCGGTTTAGCATCTAACTGGGCCAAGTTATCTACGACCACTGCCCTTGGTGTCATTCACAAGGGTTATTTCGAAGAGGGGATGAACATTCTTGGCCCATACCTCCCCCAAGCAGGAGGAGAAAGCATCGCACCTTGTTGACGACATCTTCGAGCGCAACAGTTGGGGCCGCGGGTGTGGAGACAAAATAACTAGATTATGTAGCGCATACTTGTGTGTACAGTAGTAGATTAGAAAAATTTACTGTTAATGAACTATTGGACAAATGCCCGAGTGAAGATTGAAGCTACCTTACTTATGATCAGGAAACCTGCTCCTCAGGGTTGTGGTCCACCGAAGATTTGGCGTGTCCGTTGTTCGACAATGTCAGGACATGTCATCAGAAGCTCGCGCCACTTTTTTGCAACGGTGTCGTCCTTGCTCGACAAGTAAGCCCTGCCACCTTTTGTGTAGCAAAAGGCACTGCGGGCCAGTGGGTGGTCGAGGTTGCCACCAAAAAAATCGCACGCATCTTTAGCGTCTCGGGCAGCAGCAGAGACTCGGTGCTCTGCGAGACAGTTCAGGATCTGTTGGTAAGAACAAATCTTGCTATTCTCGTCACTGAATGCACACCAGAACGAGGTGTTGTCTGGGTATCACTGCCGTTCTTCAGCAATGAACTTGAAGACAAATGAATGGTCAGATAGCACATGCAACTTGCTGGAGATCAATCATACCTTCCAATTTCCCCATTCTACTCGAAGCGCATCCCATGCTGCAGTCTTGACACCCTTTCCTTTCTTGTAGAACTCACCCCAATACTTGACAGGGATTCCATGACCGTTGACAACAAGTAAGTTCGATTCCTCCCATTCTTCACACAGCCGGTTAATATCTTTCGAGAGGTGGACTGTAGGAGGTGACGGCACAGTTGTCCTGTCATACAAAAACTGCTCTTGGCCAAGGTGCGCGATTCCGAGGTTTTCGGGGGGGATTACCTCTGGAGGCAGAGATGTGGATGCTGTCTGCATCATTGTGCGAGGTTTGGACGGCGCATTGTTGCTGACAATGCGTGCTTCTGCGTGGGACTGGACAACTGTGTTATGGCACCCAGAGCTTCGAGTCTCCATGTGTAAGGTGCGTGTATCTTTATCTTTTGATTTCATCAGTGTTTTCATATCGAGAATGTGCGATGTGAGAACACTGACGTGATTTTCGACATTACTGAGGTCCTCTCGCACAGATGACATGTTGGAATCCACTTTCCGCATACGAACAGCAAAAGCATCCTGTTGCGGACGTTCTTCAGCTTCGGTTGTCGAGGCAATTTGTTGGTGGCAGCTTTTTCGCTGTGTTATCGAGGTACGCTCAAATCGTGAGGCATACCGAACGCTGACAGCACTGCATGTGCCTTTTTGACAATATTATTATAGGCTTCGATGGTATGGCACACTTCTGCTCACCCATGCTGAATTTGCAGCTCGATTGTCATCCTGGAGCGCCCGTTGTGTGCAATTTGCGCTCTTCTTGCTTTTGTACGTAATTGTTTGTTCTTCGATTCCGAACACCTCCTCAATCCTTCATTTCGAAAGGGATTGGCATGAGGCATGTTCCCCTCATTTCTGTTTCAGCTTAGGCCTGAATAAGCTTTACCAAGAATTAGGTACACGAGCACTGATTCAGCACGCCGGTGACACACCTCAGCCACTCGTCTCGGTCATTGGAAAACTGACGAAGTCTGTCCAACATCTCCGTGCGATTGCCACGGGTTGGCCTGTCATAGCTCTTGAGCTTCTCGTGTAAGTTAGCCTTCGTTGTCTTCGCTGTTCTGTTGTATTTTCATGAATTAAATCAAATATGCTGAAAGGTGGAGAAATGTGTGACATACACTGTCCAAATGAAAGATTCAATTGCTTGTCCTGGTGTGTACGTTTGACCAAGTACGGGCAGTTCGAGCTCTTCTGACTCTGAGTGATGTTGAGACATGGTGACACCATGAACTGTAATGGTAATGTATTTACGTGTCAGTTTCAATGTTTAAATTGAATCAGGGGGTTCAAGTTAGTTTGTTTCCGTGCCGGCCGAGTGTTTCAATTCTCGATCACTTGGTCTAGACTCTGAACCCAAATTTTCTATCATGTCCGAGTCCTTACTACATGCCTTCAAAGGTGCTGATTTATACTTTGCCGAGTCAAAACACATCAGTGTCGAGGCTGCAGAAGAGGATCAGACCGAGGAGGAGGAATCTCTCCTCAACAGCTTTGATGTTGATGACTGTGAAGCTGCTGGCACCCTTCGCTTCAGTACTACAAACACTGCTGGTGGCGAGGACAACGTGAAAAAGAAGAAGCCTAAACACAGCAACAACCAGTTAGCATCTAGTTTGCAGGCAGCATCAGAGGGAGTGGTTATTGGTACAACACTCTCCGACTACCAGAGGTATGGCATGGGACCAGCAAAAATGTCTCGAATCTCACGCACATGATCTCTCCAGATACTGGAATCAGTTTAAAGAATTTTGTGTTACCATCGACAAAGCACAAGTTGCGAGCAAGATTGACAATCTTTTTCCAAACCTTCCGGCTGAATTTCCAACATGGATCGCGCTATGGATCATGGATAAGTGAGTGCATCAAATGTTGTGTTTATTTCGTGCTAAGCTATGGAATCGAGATGCGACGAAAACGATATATGGACCGGGAAAGCAAAGGATCCCAGTGTTCCATGTGCAACATATGGCACGGCACAGAAGATGCGTGCCACCATAAGCCACAAATTCGGCAGAGACTACCAGCTCGGAACACAGCCATGGCTGGAGCACCCAGCTATGCCAGGCAGATTCATCGGAAACCCCTCACTTTCGGTGACGATTTCACAGTATATGGTCAGTCTTCGTCGGCGAAAGGTATTGGACTTTAGCATCATGAAAATTGGTGTCGGTGCTGATTTCACGCTATAGATCCGAGCAGGCGAAGCAGTAATGAGTGCTCGCGCGATGGATGAACCTACCATGAAGAGGCTCTGGGAATTTGCATGGTCCAGGGACCGAAAAGAATTTGGCCCGATCTCACGCAAACGAAAGGCAGAAAATCCTTCTGAATGGGCTGGATTTTTGCTCCGCGAGATGCTTTATTTACTCTACCTTCTCTCCATGCTTTGCCTGCTCCGCTACGACGAAGCATTGTGGATCACCTGGGCCGATGTCACGTTCCAGGTTCAGGACTTGCTGATAAAAAACCACTGGCTCGATGCGACTCCCGAGCTTTTCACGTCACAGGTCAGCTACCAACCCGCACAGTTTCGAGTGAAGCTAGAATTACCATTTCGAAAGACACATCAGTATGGAGGTCAGTGACTGTATGGGCTGTTGCCCACCTTACGGCTAACCTCGAACCCACAGGCATAGCCCCATTTTACATCTACGCTGATCCTGACCGGCCGTGGATGTGCTTGCTGCGAGCATTCGCTATCTGGTGGCTGTTAGCTCACGAGAGACACAGAGAACTCAACGGGTTCATCTTTCGCAAAAAGATTGGTGTGGACAGCATTAGTGTGAGCCCGACGGACTGCATGGTGAGCTCGAGGTTAGTAGTCATCAAGAGAATTAAGGTTGATATGTTATACTCAGACCTCGGACTCCTTCCTCGAATGCTTCCGGAACAATCTCCTCGACATAAGTGTTGATCCGTGTCCATACGGTACCCACTCGTTTCAGTCGCAGGCGGGTGTCAATTTCTGCACACAGGTGCGAGGCTGGTCGTTTCGGAAGATCTGCGACTGGGGTGGGTGGGCTGAGAATTTTGACAATCCCTGGTACCATATTCAAGTACCTCTTGTCTTGGAACGACAATCCAGCAGAGGCTCGCGAACATTACATGAACCCAAACAGGCCAGGCTGTGACCCTTGCTATAGCTGCGGAAGAACTTGTCATTGTGGTTAACTAGATACTTACAATACATGTTCTCGTCATGTCTCAACTAGTGAATAAGTGGTGATATAAAAAACGCCGCCCGTTGGGGGCAGACCCATCTACTCGTGGTTTATCCGACAGCCATGGCCCATTGGATATGCCCGTCTGTCAGGGAGCACAGGTGCGCACGAAGAATATCATTTGTGACAAAATGATTCCCTATAATTCAATAGTAAGTGAAAATTGAGAAAACTTGTCCAATAGAAGTTCATACCTAAATCCAATTGGATCTGCGGCGACTTTCTTCAGGGAAACTACCAGGATGCCGCACGTTGGGGCAGACCCATCTACTCGTGGTTTATCCGATAGCTGTGGCCCATTGGAGATGCCCATCTGTCAGGGTGCACAGGTGCGCACGAAGATATCATTTGAACAAATGAGTTCAAGATGGCCATGGCCCCATTGGAGATCCCCGGTATCGGGGTGCACCTGCCTCAACACTGCGACAAAGGTTGGACCCGCGACGAAGAAGTAGGAGGACGTACCAATGCACTTGAAGATGTCATTGACAAACGAGTTCAGGATGGCCGCAGTCCCATTGGAGATGGGCACATATCAGGGTGCACCTGCCTCAAACACTGTGGCCAAATTAGACCCACGACGAAGTTGATGTAGAGGTAGGATGACGTACCGACGCGCTCGAAGATATCATACGAGATTGGCCTTGTTGGAGATTGAGAATCGAGATCCCCGTATCAAGGTCCACCTGCTTCTTTGTCAGTGGTCTTTGCAGGTGCCTTGGAGGCAGTCAACGACATCGGTCGTTCCATTTCTCGGGCTGCTTTTCGATCCGCAAGACGTCAATCATCGGTGGTCGAGGTCCAGGCGCACATGGAACGGTATTGGCAAAACGAGCACAAGAAACTTCGTACGAAAGATTGACAGTCCGCTGGCTGGACGTTTACAGTCCACGCCCAGTCTGTAAATTTCGCACGCTTGGCATCAGCCACCGCACATGCGCCTCGTTCAGACTTGCTGCCGGTTCGAACGGAGAGACCTCAAACACCAGAGGTCACAATCGATCGATAACGCTCGATCGTTTCATCCACCGTGTCTGGAAAACGGACGACAACACCTGGGTTTTAGGGATACGGTGAGTCATCATTCCTTAGATTCTAGTGCTGATCAAGACTGTAATACAGATAGCTACCAATAGGCTGCAGAAACTCGCATGATCGCATCCGCACTCATCTGTTCGTCTCGAACGAACAACGTGTTCCATCTCTATTCCCACTCTGGACTTCTTCGAAAATGGACAATGAAGGCAGCAACACCCATGAGAGATACAGTGAGTGAGTGGTTCCTCTAGCACTGATCGTGACTTGAATATAACTACTAGCCTGCAGGGACTCGTATCTGCACTCATTCGTTCGTCTCGAACGAACGACGCGTTCCGTCTCTATTCCTGCTCTGGACTTATTCGAAAATGGACAACAAAGGCAGCGACACCCATGAGAGATACAGTGAGTGGTTCCTCTAGTGCTGATCATGACTTAGATATAACTGCTAGCCTGCAGGGACTCATATCTGCACTCATCCGTTCGCCTCAAACGAACGACGCGTTCTGTCTCTATTCCCGCTCTGGACTTCTCAAAAATGGACAACAAACACAACGACACCCATGAGAGATACAGTGAGTGATTCCTCTAAGTGCTGATCAAGACTTAGATGTAACTACTAGCCTGCAGGGACTCACATCTGCACTCATCCGTTCGCCTCAAACGAACGACGTGTTCCGTCTCTATTCCTGCTCTCGGACTGCCTTCTCTGACCGGCGATGAGAACACCACGGTCAAGGATTATCTCAAGAAGGCTCACCTTATCCGAGCGAGTGAGATCGAGGGCATCAAAGAAGGTTGAATTTGATCAACGAGTAAGGTAACATGTAGGTACTAAGTACTAGTCAGTGTAAGTAGGGTAGAGTATGCAATATAAACTTGTTCGAAGGGCCAAAAGCTGCTGTGATAGTATGGTGCTAATAGATAAGTAAGTTTGTAAGGTATAGAGTGACGAGGACGAGAACAAAGACAGTAACTTGCAAGATAGATCATGAGATGGAGAAAAACAAGATCAGGTTTGCAGGATGGAGGCCATCTGTGTGAAACGTGTTGCAATGGCCGGGTCGTTGTCGAGCAGATCCTTCCATTTCTTTGCGATGGCATCATCCTTGCTGAGGATGTGTGTTTGACCACGTTTGAGGTACCGGAAGGCACCACATGCATCTGGGTGGTTGAGATTTCCTCCGAAAAAGTTTCATGCATCAGCTGCATCTTGCGCTGCATTTTCTTTGCGATGCAAAGTCAACCGGTCGAGGATCTGCTGGTAGGTGAGTCTACTTTGGGTCGTTGCGTTCGAATATTCTCCCCGAAATGCATCAGCGCTTGGAAAACACTGCCATTCCTCTGCAATAAACTAAAAATTGCGTCGAGCCATAAGTTTTGCACAATCATATTCTCCACTCACCTTCCAGTTCCCCCATTCAACTTTAATTGAGTCCCAGGCTGAGTTTTCACTGCGAGTTTTCGACTTTTTGAAGAACTCTCCCCAATATTTGATGGGAATGCCACGACCATTCACAGTAAGGAGATCAGATGACTCCCACTCACAACAGAGCCTCTCAATGTCCCTAGAGAAGTGGATGAGTGGTGGACCTCGCAGTTGAGACTTGTCATATGCAAAATCTTCATCTCCGAGTCACGCGATCCTCATATTTGCTGCAGGAATTTCGTCTTGAGGTACTGTATGGCCTGTAGTGTCCAAAGGGGATGCTGTAGGTACTAGTACCTCAGATCTGAGCTCACATCGAGGTGGAATCAAGACTGCTGCTGTCTCAGGAGGGACAGATGGACTTGTGCTTGTGTGCAAGCGCAACATTTGGTCAATTTTGTCCTCAACTTCGTCGACGCAGTTGAAAAGGCTGCGCTGGAAACACCGTACATAACGTGTGAGTGCTAAAGTGTCCTAAACAAATGTTTGAATCAGTGCAAATTTTTTCGCAACCTGTAGTCAGACTTACCTCCTCGCTATCTCCCTGTGGTTCCACTGTTGCTTTGTCACTTCTGATATCTTTGTCCTGACTCTCCCCATCAATGTGTGATGTCAACACAGCCCCATTAATAGGCCGCAAGTCAGTGCTAATGCCGAAACAGGTGATAACAGCTTGAGCCTGAATTTTTCAAAAGGTGAGGTCTATTCGAGTCTCTGTAGACTGTGATGGACAGAGTGCACTTACCCATGCTGAATTTGCCTGCCTGTCACTGTCTCATAATGTACACTGCACACGGTCAATTCCCTTCTTACTTTGGTACAGCGTGACATTTGTGTCTTCCCCACCAAATTGGGATTGAATTTGTTGCGAGGAGAGTGAGTTTCCTTTACGACCAGTGTGTACTCCGCGTTTTCGCCTCTTTGTTGGTTCGAATAGGCTGTGGGATATTGTGTTCTCACTATACTATTAGCCTGCAGAATGTAAACTACTCACATTATCCACTCATCCCTGTTAACTGAGAAACTTCGCAGCCTGTCAAGAAGAGCCACACGAGTTCCTGATGAAGGCAGCCCATAGCCCATCACTCGAGTCTTGATGACAGCTTTTGTTGTATTTGAGTGACTAATTGAGATGTTAATAAATCGGAGTGAGACAGACATGTTGTAACCAACATACACAGCAAAATGCTCCTCTTCGAGAGCTTTGTCTGGAGCATACTTCTGTCCGAGCTTTGGTAGGGTAATAAGCTCAGTTGCAGGCATATATAAATTTGAGGTAATGAGAGACTTGGATGGGTTTACAGTCAGCAAAGTTGTGATCGTCGAACCAGATATTAGTTGATACTAGTATGACTCCGATTTTGAATTCCTCCAAGTCAAGTTTCAGCCACATTCAATTGACCACCGTCCCATTCACTCCTCTCAATATCATGTCTTTTCCAGGTGCCACTGCATATTTCACTGAGTCTGAGGGAATCAGTCTCAAAGCTGTTGAAGATGATTATACTGAAGAAATCGAGTCTCTTGAGGCCAGTTTTCAAGTTGATGCTCAGCAGTTGACTGGCCAGCTTCGTCCTGTTGCACATGGCTCGGATGAGAGTGCCACCAAGACTGTTGCAAGTGGTCCTGGTCCCTCGAACATGGCTACACTGGACATGGATTACAATCTCAAACGAGCATCTGAGCATGTCATTGTAAGCAGTACTCTGAGTAACTATGAAAGGTCATTTGTTTGGACTATGAGTCTGCACAGCCTTGGCTCATTATATACATTTGCAGACTATGGCAGCAGTTCAAGCAATTCTGTGCTGAGATTGGCAAGGCCAAAACTGTAGATGAGGCTGAGCATCTTCCATCAAATATCTCTGCCGACTATCCAAAATGGATCGCACTTTGGATCATGGATAAGTGAGTGAGATTCTTAATTATGAAGACTCATTTAAGCTCATGAGTTCTGCTACATACACCAGGTGTGATGAGAATGACATCTGCACTGGCAAGCCCAAGCCATTGACAGTGCCACGTGCAACTTACAACAATGCACAAAAGATGCGAGCAGCAATCAGCCACAAGTTTGGACGAGACCATGGACTTGGCACCCAACCATGGATGGAGAATCCTGCATATCCTGGAAGGTTTATTGGTAATCCCTCTCTGTCAGTTGTAGTGTCACAGTATATGATCAGCCTTCGGTGTCGTAAAGTAGGTGCACATGCTGCCTTTTTCCCCACCTCAAATTCAGTGATTTTAACTTGCAGGTTCATGCGGGTGAAACTGTGATCAGTGCCCGTGCTATAGATGAGCCCACCTTGAAGGCACTGTGGGTGTTCAATTGTGCTGCTGAGCGCAATGAGCACATGCGGATATCAAGGAAGAGGAAGGCTGAGCATCCAGAGGACTGGGGTGGGTTCCTCATGCGGATGATGCTTTATCTCCTTTATCTGGTATCATTCCTCTGCCTCCTTCATTTTGATGAAGCTCTTCAGATTACTTGGTCCGACATCACTTTCCAGGTCAAGGATGCTGTGCTCAAAAACCAGTGGATTGATGCCACTCCTGACCTCCTTTGCCAAGGGGGATTCAGGTCTACTGACTTCCGTGTCCATCTGATGCTGCCTTTTCGAAAGACACATCAACAGGGTGGTGAGTCACAGTGGTTTGACTTTGATTTTATATTTTAATCATCTATCTGAGTCAGGGATAGCACCATTTTATCTATATGCCAATATTCACAAGCCATGGATGTGCCCTGTTCGTGCATTTGCAGTGTGGTGGCTTCTTGCAAGCCAAGGCAATGATCATCTTGATGGGTATATATTCTGAAAAAAAATGGGCAGTGATGGAGTGAGTGTGACCCCCACAGATGCCATGGTATGTACTACACTGGCATTCTTTCACATTGCATATAATGATTGACTTTCCTGGTTGTTATAGTCATCTGAGTCATTTCTTGAGTGCTTCCGAAACAATCTTCTTGACATTGGTGTTGATCCTCATCCATATGGAACACACTCCTTCCATCGTGGTGGATGTCAGTACCTTGCCATGGTTCTCCGTTGGCCATTTCGCAACATTTGCACATGGGGAGGATGGGCTGAGAACTTCGACAACCCAGGCACGATTTTTAAATATTTGCTGTCCTGGACTGATAGTCCATTTGTCGAACGAGAGGATTACTTTAACCCTGATCGTCCTCGAGATGATCCTTGCCCCACATGTGGTCACACATGCACTTGTGCTTAGCTCAAAACAACATATGCATACTTATATTCAGTAACATAGGACATGATTGAATTTATGTGAGGTCAATGACATCCAT
This sequence comes from Suillus discolor, assembly GCF_016758755.1. NCBI lineage: Eukaryota > Fungi > Basidiomycota > Agaricomycetes > Boletales > Suillaceae > Suillus > Suillus discolor. Next base: position 18,925 of record NW_024541581.1, read on the forward strand.
AGAACGAGCCTTCAACTTCCCCTTGCTCTTTGGACTGCAACTGGGACCTCCACTCGTCAGATCAATTAGCCACTCACTTTCATCACCCTGGTTTGTCAGATCAATGGTGCCATGTGATGAGGAGCCTCCTCGTCCCTAGTTCAACACCTTAGGCAGCTTCAGCAGGGATCACAATGGATGACATACCTTTGAGGACTTGTCATCATCCATTGGTGAAGTCCACATATATTTAACCCAGGCCTTATAGATGCTCTTGGGCACCCATAGGTGGAATGACTTTGATGGTTGATCTGGTGCGGATAAATGTTCAAGGAACCTAAAAGTATCCTTCAAGAGGGCATCAGCAGGCACTCGCACGTCATAACCAGAAATTCCTGAAACAGTCTGCTTTTTGCAGGCAAAATGAAGAAAGAAGTGCTGTGTAGCAGCTGCTGCAAGTGCAACCTTGTCTCATCAGCTGATTAGCAAGTCAAACATAAGCTCAGATGATCTTGACTTACGTCCTGGTTATCTGGTTGCCAGGTGCTCAGGTCTTGCAATATTTCACTAGTCACAACACCAGGCCAGATGTTTTTGCAAAATGTGTCAAGCAGGCGACCTGTATCCTCCCAACCAAATAGAGAGACAGCTGCGGCTGCAATTCTGCCAACATCAGGTACACCAGGCTTGCAAACAGGTACAAGAGGCTCGGAGATTGCAGGATTGAGGTACAACGACCAGGTATTCGAGTCTGGGACTGTTTCGGAGATGTTGTCAGCCAGGACAGGGTTTTGACGGCCAACATAAGACATTGGATCATAGCGAAGGTGATGCTTCATGTCCTCGCACCATGACTGACGGAGTGGGCCACAAAGTTGACCACAAGACTCAGCAGCATGCAGAGAGTGGCCAAGACCACAGCGAGCAAGTCCAAAGGCAGTGGCAGGACCACAGCCCGGCAGTCCAGCCTCGAACACACAAAGAATGAGCAGGGGATCATCATTAATTCAATAGATATTTACTGTATCGTAATCACCACCACAAAGCAAGCTAATGAGAGCATAGTCCTCCCGCTGCATGTCAGCTCTGTACACATCAATAGTGTG
>NW_024541582.1:0-20008 GCF_016758755.1 Suillus discolor
TCTATTCTAGAGGCTAAGTTGGAGATTGAATTAATTAGAGAGGCTGGTAATGGAAATGTCTTGCTATTAGAGGAGTCTGATTTTGAATTTAAGTATCAGAATAGAAAAATTAAGCTTTTGTTATATTTTAATATTAGAAGCCCTAGCTCTAGTCTAAGCCAAGTCTAAATTAGGTCTAGGCCCTCTAGGTGGACCTGTCCTGAGTTTTAGCCAGCCCTAAGCTCTCTGAAGCTAAGCTTAAGCCAAGACTTCTAGGCCAGACCAGACCTAGCACATCACTAAGTAGTGAGGCTTAACTATACTAGAGCACTTTAGCACTTTCTATAGTAATCAGTATTTCCTTTATAGGATAAAATATAAAAACATATGCTATATAATTTACCTGTTTACTATTATGCACTCAAATAAATATATTATGCAAAGCCCTAAGAGGGGCATTCATTGTCTGCAAATGTTTGTGATGTAACCAGAAGGGTTCAGTGTAGCAAGCAAGACTGGCAATAAAGTTGGTAGTGATTGCCTTATGTACATATTATGTGACTAGCTAGAACCTAGCTGCTATTTGACCCTAAAGGATTTCTGGACCAGGCTCAAGGCTCAGAGAAGAGGAAATATCATAAAACTTACTGAAGACTCAGACTCATAGTGGTAAATGATGACAACTAACTTTCTTCTGTAAGCTAAAGTGCAAACATAACACTCAGTAAAACAGCCTCTACAAGCCTAGCCAGGAATGAGTTTCTACAATGATGTAGGTGAAGAATATAAAGTAGTGGGAAGTGGGTGGTGTGAGATGTACTCAGATGGTTCTCTATATACAAGCTAATATCAGCCCAAGGGGATTGCTACTGAGAAGGTTCCTCTATGTATGTAATATGGAGGGAAACACTAAATCAGGTGCTAAGTCAAGCCTGATAAGCCGCACAATGATATGTAAAGTGCAGGAAAGCAGAAGCACTATGAAGTGCTACTGTGTGATAAGATGTGGCAGTGTGTGCGTGCAGGTGGTTAGAACACAGCAACCCTAAAGGAGTCGAAAGATAACAAGAAGAAGTTCTGGCAAGAATACAATGATTGGTGCTGATATACATTTAGGTGCTTAGTGTCAGTTGGTAGCCACAGCAGAAACTTTAGACTTAGAGTCCAACAATATGTGAGAAGATTGTGGTTACTTATTAAGAGAGAAAATAATTCATAAAACTATGTAAGTATCATTAAGCACTATCAAGCACTGAGATGAACTGGAAAGCAAAGTGAGTATGTGATAGTATGTAATGTAAGGGTCCATGACACAACATATGGAATGTGTGCACATAACACCAGAGATATTATCAGAATACATAAGAATTGAGTAGGAATACACACTAATAAACTGAATGGACATGGAATGGATGTACAGAGGACAAGCAATGGAGCTGAGAATGCATGCTGTAGGTATACAACATAGAGTGGGGCTATATGAAGATGGCTCCAAACTGATATATTAATGTTGTAGTCTTACACTGCCTAGTCTGCCATACTTAAGTGAGACAAGTGCATTTAACCTAGGGGTCTGCAGTCTGGGAATAGTCTTGGGGGTCAGTGAGTGATGTAGGGTCAATAATCTGAGTGCAGGAAACAATGTCTGAAGGTATAATTACAATGTCCAATGTAAAAGCATCAGGTTGGTCAGGTCAGGCATTGGGTTCAGGTTCAGGGTATCAGAAACCAATAATAATGCAACAGTGAGCATCAGGAAAGCAAGCAGTGTGCACAATAATAATAATGACAGATATGGATGGTAAAGGAACAATGATATTTGTAATATCATACACACACAGCCACACTTCATCAGCTGATGTTTCACACCCATCCATAGTCCAAAACCAACCCAATGGTACATTATTTCATGATTATATTTACATATCAGACCATTTTCGCATTGCACCACCTGTTACGACACACGGTCGTGTGCGACTAGGATGATCTAAACAGCGACAACCATGACAGTAGTACCGAGTGCTGAGAGTCGTCGGCCTTTACAGACAAGCAAAGGTTGCATACTTGAATGTAGCTCGTGGTGGTTAACGAGGGGTTACACCGAAATGATAGCGGGTTTACAGACAGGGAGAGGTGTCACTGAAGGTACAAGTCGATGTCGAGCAGGTAGCTTTAGTGGGACAAGGAGTTCAAGGGTAACCTAGTAGGATTAAAGTAAGGAACGTCTACTTTAATCCTTGACCTTATATAAGGCTACTCTATTGTGTCTAAGCTCAGCTTGAAGCTGGGTTCTAATCTGCTTATCTACATGAGTCAGAGATAGTGTCCATGAGGCGGGCTTTTATCGTAGATAGGATCCATGAGGTATCCTTCTATCAGTACATGAGGCAGCACGAGGCTTGCTTTCTACCTTGATAACATAAATAGGTCTTCTAGACCTATGTCGTCATGTGTCGTCATATGCGGTCCAGACCGCTTATCTAAGCCAGCAGTTGCTGCTTATCTTCTATCTTTATCTATTGTCATAGGGCTGGTGAGACCCTGGTATCGTCTATAGCCGTGCACTGGCAGAGGGCTGTCTGGTGGCAGGGGACTCATGCCATGTTACTGTAACACCACCTTTATTTACATATAGCTTTACATAACTAACTCAGTAGCATGTCGGCTCGGTTCCATGTGACAGCACTTAGCGCAATACTTAAGCACTAGCAGTACATATCATTAAGAAGCTTGTTTTCCAGACGTTCCAGTAGCAAACTCCCATTAGCCTACAGTTGGTAGCTATTGGCAATCAGTATCCGTTTACTGCTTGCATTGTATCCATTATCACCTTGCTCTACATCTATTTCTATTGCCCTTCATCTCTATTATCATCTGAACCCCTCGCGCATTGGCTGCTTCACAGCCGCATCTTTCCCGTGCCTTCCACTTTCAGCCACCACTATGTTCCCGCACTTACGCACATGCACCCGCCGCTTTCCCACGCTTCGCATCAGCCGACAAGCAGCACCTTCTACATCCATTTCTAGACCTTTGCTGCACTAGCTTCCTCTTTAGGGTCAAACACACTTGTTCCGCAAGTATAGCAGATAGGCAGTGCATGACCTACAACATAAAGATATCAGTTTGGAGCCTATAGCACCACTCTGAGTTGTAAACCTATACTGCACTGGGCAGGAAAGAGGCTATTTTCATATGTGTCAAAGAGTATAGAGCACTATTAGTTTTCCTATCCTTATCCATCCCTTGTCCAACAATTAACCTTGCATGAAGCCAAACCCACACTTTCCCATGCATTGGTCGCATTGGATGTGCATTCCCGCACTTTGGATACCTTGGAAACACATTAGGAAGGTCCTTTGTCTATCCATAGTCTATTCAAACCCCATTGGTATGTGAATTTCCTTGCCTCGAGGCTTGTAAAAAGTGTTGCAGCCTTATTACATCTTACATATTTACTTTAATTCCTATCCCTTCCTACTCCAAGTGGGAGTCTAGACAGTATAAGTTGCCTATTCCTTAGGGACCATTTCACACACTTCCCTCATACTGGATACCTCTCCCTATAGGTTTACCTTTTAAGTAGTCCCTTGTAGTGTGCACTTTTTAGCCCCTATTAGGTTCCCTATACCTCTCTATACCTAGATTATCCTGACCTTGCAATATACCTTTACCCTCACTCTCTCCAAACCTCGTTCCTTGACCTCCCTATACCTTGTCCACACTTTCCTGCACTTTCCATGCCTTTGGCTGCGCATTCCTGCACCTCGGATAGCCTTGGATATATCTTTGCACCTTGTGCATTACCTGTGTGTTATTTTCCCATGCTTAGCACACTCTTGGGTTGCACATATTCTCCGTTGTTTTAGTAGCAATTCCCTTTAGAGTTGAACATGTTTGTTTAGACATAGCAGCTAGGCATTAGCTTGACCCAACCTTTTCTTGCCACTCAGCAAGATTGTTGTTTCCACACTGTACTACTAGTAATTATAAGTAACAGCTAGGGAAGGGTATATATGTATAGATATAGTAGTAGGTGCTTGTATAGAGGTATATTGTTATGGCTTACTTATACCCCTACCTTTTCTTTCATTACTGGACAATGGTCTCTAACTTCCTCAGTTACGGAATGCCAGATTACCTTCCAGTATCTTACTCATATGGTTGCTAAGGCTTCCTTCCGAGCTAGCAACCATTATCATGCACAGCCCCTATATTGATAAAGGACTCTTATCACTTATCTCTTTCCCCACTTCTATCTTAATATGCACCTATGCCTGCCTTTCTTAGCCTGGTCTGTGCGCTCCATACAGACTATTTAAGCACAGTAATTACCGCTTGTATTCCTCACTTTAATCTACTGGGTTTTACCTGGAAACTAGTCCTTCAGTAAGGCCTCCAACCTTACAGTCTTGAACCACTATTCTAAGGCAGTCAGTGACACTGTCCTTAAGCCAGAAACCTTGACTCTATATTCATAGGCAGAACTTCTGCTTTACACTTCAACTTGACCATTCGGTTATTGTAAAGAAGAACGACCCAGTCGTAACATATATAGTGTTTTAATTGAGCTCAGCGAGATCATCAAAAACAGACAATGAGAGAGTACAGTGACCATGATACTTTTTTGTCGCAAAAGCAGCTTGTTTACCATTTGAACCCTTGCAGCATGCATCCATAAAATGCAATGATTGTATAGCAAAGGCGTGTTCAGCGTGTGAATTGACATGTCAAGTGTCAAAATTGACACCAAATCATTAACCATGTGAGTACTTACATTTTCTTTATTCTTATCATTAATTTCCTTCTTGAGGAGTGCCTTTATAAGATTGGTATTCCTTGCTGAGTCTGCATGAGTCCATTTGCCCATAGCTAGCAAGACAAGACAGTAGGTGTCTGGCTTAATCAGCAAGACTGTACACAAATCTTCTTATTGCATCAATTCATGGATAGTCATTGCAAATCTGTTTCCTGCAAATGCTGGGGAGGTCATATGGGCTATTATGCCCGCAAGCCAATTACTATTTAATGTAGTGTAGCCTCTGAAATAAGCAAATGTCATGCTTTTCTCTCTCAAAATTGTGGTGGTGTGACTAAATACATCACATGATGTTAGTAGTGTTTGAATGAGGCCTATCTTAATAATATGGTCTGCAATGTTAGCAATGTAAAAACAAATAACTATGCACCTAGTAGGGCTAGTGCAATAGGACTGAACATAGGCAAGATGAGTGCATATGATATCCGATAGGCTGATGCAAAACCTGATGCAATGTCTAATACTCTGATGTCCAATGTTTTCAGGTTTTGTGCATATTAAGTTAGATAGGATGGGGGATGATTTTGGTAATGATTAGTATTCAACATGAATTGGAAAATAGACCTCTATGAGGCCACAAGGACTCCAGGTCCTATAGTGCACCAATGCACTGGGTGCAGTGCTTGTGTATACAAGCAGCCAATGAAGCACTAGGTGCACAGGAATAAGATATGAGTCAGTCACACTATGTTCGGAATATTATTAAAGTGTTGGAGGATTAGATCTCTATGAGGCTACAGAGATGTGAGTCTTTACAATGGATGTCAAATTACTGGCATGCTTGATGACAATACTGTCTGTGCAGGTGATTGTCCACTAGAGGTCATGGATGGGAGCCATTTGTAGTATTAGAATGTTTGACTAGTTGCCTTCTGAATGTTCAGTCGAGAATGCCAATATCTAGTAGTGGTTCCATAGGTGTGTGAATAAGAGGAAATACACATGGTACCATAGGTCAGTATGAGGAGTTAGAGATTTGCAAAACTTGGAAGAGATGAGTAATGTTTTTAGACTTCAAATCAGTATAGATGTTTTGTGGCTACTGACCTCTTTTATACTCATAGGTGTAGCTGGGCCACTGCATCCACCTGCAATGAACAATATCTACAAGATATGCTGCCTATAGGTGCATTGAAGGCCTAAGCACTATTGTTGGCTTCTCAGTTCTGAGAGACCTAATTGTTAGAAAGCCCTGAAATTCTTGATCTAATATGCTTGTGACACAGTTACTGAGCAAGACCATCATCCCAAAGGATTCATGTACTGTATTTGGTCTGTTACACAACTAATGATGGCTGATGTCCATTGTCAAGTTAATACCAAATCTAATGGTCATGCTAGTGTAATCTGAGGCATTGTCTTACTAGGATGTGATTGGCAATAAAAATCACCAGTTCTCACTATCCTCCATGGTCAACAGTGACCTGTACCAAACTGGTTTGGTGCATGGATGACTAATACTCTTCTATGAGTCATATCCCAAAAATCACTATGAAACCATTTTCTTTTCAATCTGAAGTCAGACTGAGGCTAAGGGAATATTTTTCACTTTTTATTTTATTTTTCAAGTTTGTATATGAGCAGACTGAATATTTTAGTATATTTAATTCTGTAATGAGTTTTGCTTAGTCAGCCATGGTGATGACCCAGACAAAATCCCATGCATATCAGGTGACTGTGAAAAATATTTCCCACATATGTTGTCCTGGAAAAACATTATTAAAACCCTAAATACTAGGATCACATCAGTTTCATCCATCATACGAACAGAAAAGCAAAGAAAAGATGGACACACAAGGAATTCACATCATGTGATATTTTTCACTCCCTTTCTGGATTTGTCATCAGAAGATGGATAGGCCACATGACTAGCAACAAGCCAGGATGACTTAGCTATATACCTAATGACTCATTGGTTTGAACTGACACATTATGACTAGAAATAACTCTTGATGACTCTTGAATATACTGGGTGACTATCCGTAGGCTGAAATAATGTGGAATAAAATAAGATAGAATAAAAGAGACCATTTAAGGAAGTCATGCCACGATGCCGCTGTTCATTTGCATCGAATTTGCAAAACATTATTTTTTGACCCCCTTACAAACTCTAAATCTAGAAGGCCCCCTCCTTACAGATTATTCCGGATTAAATCTGTTTTGGGCAACTATGCCTAAGCTATCTGCTGACTAATCCATGACTTGAGGTCTGCCTGACACATGTTCAGCATGGTGATGGTCGCCACCTGGTCCGAACATTTTCCAATATACGCAGTCCCATCCCTGAGCTCCCTGGCGAAGTTTTTAGCTGAAATTTAAAGATTGCTATCAGCAGACAATGCCAACACATACCACTGCGACTGGCCAGGGTATGAGGTGAGCAGTGCCGACACCATTCTCTCCCTATAAGTCTAGAATTGCGAAAACAACTCGTTCCCCAAGCTACCGCGACTGTTTCTTTTTCATTAAAGACTTGATTTCATGTGTGTACTAATGTATTCCTGCGACCACCGCTGGGCACGACAAAGGTACAGCCACTTAGGGTTCCGGGTTTCAACACGATGTAAAGAGTTGATTCTATGTGGGCACTACAAAAGTGTTGCCTTAAGACTCAGAGTGCGAGTGAGATGTTCGTCCCAAAGAGACTGCCTATAGAAATGCTCCTTGATAAAAAGCAAGGGATATCTTGTTAAGATCGAAGTGAGAGAAGGAAAGTTACCAAGAATGCACTCGGTGTTCCAAGGATGTGTCTGAAGTACTGAAGTACTTGTCTGAAGTGGTCTGAAGGTGGTCCGACGTCAAGAAACAAAGGTCCGAGGTTGTGCGAAGCGTCTGAAGAGCTTCTGATGAACAGCAAAGGTTCTGAGAGAAGTATGGCGGGTGTGTCGAAGTATAACTAAGCAAAGTCTATCAAAAGAATTTAGAGACAGCGAGATGCGAAATGGCAGCGGTCAGGCCAAACAATTGTTCTGAATGAACAAAAGATCGATTGCGCGAAGTATGACTATCCGGAAGTGACTCTACTAACTATGACTCGTAGCAGGGAAAGTGAAGTGAAGTGCGAGTATCTAGCGAGGCAGATTATATCCTATAGCGTGAAAGTCCGGAAACTGCGTAGGTGAAACCAGTAGCGAGATAAGACATCTGAAATGTAATAAGACTCGAGGCGAGCCGCTACAGAGATATGCATGTAATAAGGCGCAAGGCATGTTGTTATACGTATAACCGACGGGCCGGCAACATATGTACCCCTAGACATAATCAATAGCAGATAACCAAGTGAAAAATGCACCAGTGAAGTCAAACAGACACGAATGGGACATGGTATGGAGGATCGGAACTGTATACAGGCCTCAGAAATGGATGGACGACCTTCGGATGACTCGGACGAGCGCGCGGAACTCTCGGAAGGTAAATGGAGTGTCAAGGAATATGTGTGAGGGATACCTATGGAATTGGCAGGATACGAGCCCAATACCAATCCGAGTGCTACAACGATCAAGTCAAGCTAGCTCTATTCCAGCAACGAGTGTAGCTGCTAACATCCTCACGTCTTCTTTGTCGTCAAGAAATGCTGTCTCTTCTCCATCATTCACCAGATTGTGGTACTGTAGTAGTAGATCGTCCATTGCAGTTTTGACCGAATTATTTTATTCCAGATGCGTTACGGTTGTGTTTTCTGTATAGATTATCTTTTGCAAATATCTTTCAAAGTCTGTTATAATCTATTCTGCATTATTTTGCCTATGGATAGTCACCCACTAGTAGCACAGCCACATTTAATGTGTATATAATGACTCCAGTTTTTGACAATAAAATAAGAGACTAGTCTTTCAGCCCATCTAATACTAAGTTGTGAGTAAGGTATAATAAGTGTCAGTCCCAGTGTCAAGAACTGTTCAAGACTAAGAGGAACACTCTCAAGAGACAGTCAATACTGCAAGCTCATCATACTAAACAACCAGCTATGAGCCACTGTGTGCAACGACCAGTAGGCAAGGTACAGCCACAGTTATATTTGAATTTCTATTTATTTATTTATTTGTTTATTTGCTTTCACCAACCTTTGGTGTTCTTTTTCCAAAACAACATATTCCATAAAATTTATGTTGTCTCTACATCCACCTAAGACTCAGAGTAGCTTAGTGGAGAGACTTTAGGAATTGATAATGAAGCTTGACCTCACTCATCTGAGTAGTGATACTGAGCCAAGGTCTTCTTTATCTGATAGACTTTAGCTGTTGAAGAGGGGACTTAGTAGTAAATCCAAGGATGTCTGTTTCTGAGTCTGTTTGAATACTCGCAGTGAGTTCCTTGACAGCAGGTTCAATATTGAGCTAAGAGTTCTACAATAAAGCATCAATTAGTCTTGACCTTTGATTCCATCTGTTTTGTGCCAAGGGGGGGGGTTTGATCATTGTACTTCTGCACTATTTTTTGGAGTATAGTTGGTATGAGGCACTGTTGTTGAAAGGAAACTTAAGAAAGAGTTCTTTTTTTTGGTCATTGCCATACTGTCAGGCTGACCATTGTTTGTTTGTTTTTCTGTCAGTCCTATATTCACTGCAGGCATTTTCCCATTTTTCTCCACCAAACATCCAAAAAACATTGATTGAGAAGATAGAAATTTCCCCTCATTTTTCCTGTCAAAACATTGAAAAAAAGTAATTCAAGTTTCAATGAGGTTCTGTGTGTGGGACATGATGCAAAAATTGCTTATGTTCCTCCAAGAATAATGCTGTATTTTCCATGTATTGTCTTTGAAATAACAGCTTAAAATCATGTTAATTTTCTTCTCTGTGTTTTTCAAATATACTATGTTTTTCAAATGTTCTGTGTATATTGAAAAACACAAAGAAGAAAATTGACATGATTTTAAGCTGTTATTTCAAAGACAATAAATGGAAAATACAGCATTATTCTTGGAGGAACATAAGCAATTTTTGCATCATGTCCCACACACAGAACCTCATTGAAACTTGAATTACTTTTTTTCAATGTTTTGACAGGAAAAATGAGGGGAAATTTCTATCTTCTCAATCAATGTTTTTTAGATGTTTGGTTGAGGAAAATGGGAACATGCCTGCAGTGATTGCTGGATTGACCATCATAATTACTGATTTTAAGGAAGTACCTTTAGCTGAACAGGCTTTGGGAAGTATACAACAAGCCACCCACAAATGCCTGTGTTATCAGTCATTGGTATTTGTCTGAATCACTGACCATGGAAATATTTGTTTTTATAGATATTTATCTATAGATCATCTATCTAAGAAGACAATGGTTCAGACAAATACCAATGGTTGATAATGTGGCCATTCATGGGAGGAGGTGTAAAAAGTTGGGTTGTCAAAGCAATTTTCTAATGACTTTGAAAAGGGTGAGATTAAGGTAAATCTCAGGAACAGTAACTATTAACTAGCTTGATGCAGTGCTCAGGTACTTGATGATGAGGATTGATAGTCAATGGTGTAGCCAAATAGATAACTGTCTTGATGCAGTACTATAATGCTACAAGAAGATGGTTGCAAAGATATGCAAAGATAAGATGAAGATATGTATCATGATAATATGCAATGATTCAGAGTATTATCTCATAAACACTCCCTATTCTTAAAATCAGAGGAGATCAAACTAAGCCTCTAACACAATCAAATTAACCAAAATATGTGGCTTTGAAACTGACTTCTCTGCTGCTCAGGTACTGCACAATGAGTGTGATGCAGGACAGAACAGAGTACACCCTCTTGATGTAGTCTTAAAGCAGCCAAGCTCTTAATATTGTTGAATAAAGTGCTACAGTACTTTGTTTCATAATGTATATGTTAGTGATGTATAAATCTCATCTTGTATCGAGTTTTGGCAGTTCCCATCGTGGTATGCAGATAGACACCCAGAAAATTATATAATGTATAATGTATAGGCTTTGAAGGTCTAATATATACTATGAGATATGGTCTGTACTGAGTAGGACTACTGCTGAGTTGCCAAAAGTTGATGCATAACAACACTCTAAGATGATCAATTTTATAGTTATTCTAGTCCCAATGGTGCACAGCCCTAAGAAATGCCAGCCACATCCAAAACCTGCCCCATACAAACAGAAACCAAAGACACCTCACCAAGAAATGGTCCTGCAACATCTATAAAGCTTTCTGACATTAGCAGGTGCAAGAATCTTACCTTGAATGACTGGCTGATGGTGTTTGCATACATTGATGAACATCCAGACTTAGCCCAGGATCATGTTGTTTAGCATTTCAAGACACAAAAAGAGGGCATCTTGAGCAACATATCAAGTCATACCCTGGTGCTCTCTCAAGTAAATGGCCACATGTTGTTACCTACCCTGATGTCGAAGAAGCACTGGTGGAATGGATCATGAACATGGAGTAGAAGGGTGAAAGTTACACTGGAGCAATGCTCTGGGAGAAGTGGTGGAAGCTCGAAGAGAACTTTGGTGTTCCAGAAGCAGAGCAGCTAATTGGTGATGGCTGGATAGCACCTTTCTGCAAAGCATACAATATCAAAGAATACCAGTGTAGCACTCAGATCGGCACTGGACATGTATCCTGCCAATCTCATAGGTGCTTCATATCATACTCCTCGACACTCCTTTTACCTTCCGAGAGTTCTGTGCACTCATCTGAGTCGTCCATCCCATTCCGAGGCCTGTATACACTTCCGATCCTCCGTACTATGTCCCGTCCATATCCGTTTGACTTCACTGGTGCGTTTTCCACTTGTTCATCTGTTATTGATTATGTCTTAGGGGTACATACATTGTTGACCCATCAAAAACATTGGTTAATACGTATAGCAGCACGCTGTGAGTACAACAATTTTGATGGTGATTCAAAACAATGTGTTGGATCTTGCAGAACCTAGCTGCTATTTGATCCTAAAGGGTTTCTGGACCAGGCTCAAGGCTCAGAGGAGAGGAAATGTCATGAAAAACTGCTGAGGACTCAGACTCATACTGGTAACTGGTGAAAAGATAACTTTCTTATGTAAGCTAAGGTGCAAACATAACACTAAGTAAAACAGTCTCTATAAGCCTAGCCAGGAATCAGTCCCTATAATGCCTTGTGCATTATTATATGCATATCTCTGTAGCGGCTCGCTTCGAGTCTTATTACATTTTGGATAGCTTATCTCACTACTACTTTCGCCTACACAGTTTCTGGACTTTCATGCTGTAGGATATAATCTGCCTCACTAGCTGCTCACACCTCACTTCACTTTCCCTGCTACGAGTCATAGTTAGTAGAGTCACTTCAGATAGTCGTACTTCGTGCAATCGATCTTTTGTTCATTCAGAATGATTGTTTGGCTTGACCACTGCCATTTTGCATCTCACTATCTCTTAGTTCTTTCAATAGGCTTTGCTTAGTCGTACCTCGGTGTAGGACTTGGAGTCCTTGTGGCCTCGTAGAGGTCTATTTTCCAATGCATGTGGAATGCTAATCATTACCCAAACCATTCCCTATCATATCCGACTCAATACGCACCAAACCCGAAAACATCAGACATCAGACATCGGACATATGCTGATGGTCGGTGTAGGACTTGGAGTCCTTGTGGCCTCACAGAGGTCTATTTTCTGATGCATTTTGAATGCTAATCATTACCCAAATCATTCCCTATCATACCTGACTCAATACGCACCAAACCCGAAATCAGACATTGGGTTTCACATTGGCCTATTGGATATCATGTGCACTTGTCCTACCTATGTCCAGTCTCATTGCACTAGCCCCACTAGGTGCATAGTTACTTGTTTTCACATCCCTAACATTGTCAACCGCGTTATTACATGTATTCCCATGGTCCGCAGTACATCATGTCTTATTACATAGGACATTGGACCCCAAATATTGTGCTACTACTTTCGCCTATAGGGTTCCAGATTTCTGCGTATCTACATAAATATTGGACTCCCCGGTTTTCTTGCAAGCCAATCAAAGTTGTGTTTGGCCAAGTGGTTGTCATAACAGAATCAAAATCTGTTTCTATTGGAATGCAACAGGTTTGAAACTCATTGAATGTCACATTTTTTCTATGAGAACATGTCTTAAATGTTTGCTCATAGGCAGTAAAACCTGCTGATGATTATGTTTTTATTCTGTGCAATTACACTCTGATATTTTCTCATGGATAGTTTTCTCCAAAACCCATCATAAATACTCTTTTCCACATCATTGCCACGATGGATTCAAAATATGTTTCAATCAAAGCATACATTAGAGGAATCGTTCTCAGTAGCAATCTCCTTGGGCCAAATATATACTCGCATCCAGAGGTCTATTTGAGTTTTTACCCCACTTCACCCTTTCTTCTCCTTTCACCCCTTCTCATCTAGCTATCATTCCTCACACACACCATCTTGAGATTTTCATCTTTAGCAGGTTTTGAACCCACACAGACAGATTTATATTATGTCATATCAACTGCTTGGCTAAGACCAGTTAGATGCACTCCCAATGAGCCCATTCAGAAGCAAATCCTCAAGGTACATTTATCTGCATTTTATCAGTTCTAACATTAATCTCTAACATCCCCCTTGAGTCCAATCATATGTGATCCTTCCATTGTCAGTCCTCACTCATGACACAGCTGTTAATCCAAAGACATCACAAACATCATCGGCCCACCATGGTGGTTAGTGATGCGGAGGTTCGGTTCTGAACTGGACTTTTCATGAACTGGACCAATGGTCCAGTTCAGCATTCAGCATTCCTTGAACACGTTGAACATGTCCGAACCTTTTTGAACACTGATGTCATAACTTAAATAAACCATGTATGCTTCCATTTTAGGCCACTCACACCAGTGATACGAGATCACATCATCCATACACGCAATACACTGAACACGACATGATTACTCAAACATGATTGTTGATTCACGCAACTTTTTCGCTTGGAATCCGATTTGCTTGCTCCCAGGTACTGTAAGACACCCTGTTGCAAGGACCATGCCACACTGCCAAGGTCCGCGAAGGTTTATTTGGCTACCACTAACCAAAACATCACAAAGGAAGCACCTGATAAGGTATGGAGATTTTGGTCAATTTGGTTTAGTGCTAATGTATTTGTTAACGGGTTGTTTTTTTTCTAGGGTAGCTAAATGAATTCTTCGGCACTCATGAACTTGTTAAAATGCCACTTGCATGCATCATGATTGCCGCTAACACTAGTCTAGTTTGACAAATATTACATTCCTGTTGCAGCTGCATATCAGCCAACACCTACTACATCATCCTCTAAGTCCAGGCCTACACAATACGGCCACTCGTGGATGCGCTCAACAATTCTCGCTCATCGATCATCCAAACACTGCATTGCAAATCCTCGTCAAGAACTCACCACATATTTGGCAGCTCCATTGGAAGATGTGGGAGATGTTGTCCATTGGTGGGGGGTAAGTTATATCCATTGCATCGACTGGTAGTTATTTACTGATGCACCTACCAGCATCATTCTGTGGCGTATCCAACACTTTCCCATATGGCAAGAGATTACCTTGCAATTCAAGGTTCTGCCACTCCATCAGAACAGGCCTTTTCAAGTGGCAGCATCACAGATCAGAGTCGACGCAACCAGCTCACACCTGATATCTTCAAGGTGCTCCAATTGTTGAAGAGTGCTTATCACAACAGGCATATCCAGGCTGCAGCTGAGGCTGCCACTCGTGTTGAGCCTCTTGCTCATGTGACTGAAGATGACCTTTCTGTTGACCTTCCTGATCTTTAGTCTTGCTTTGCCTTACTTTCACTCGGTTGTGCTTCATAGTAGTGTACCAGTACTCCTTACTACTAGTACAATTGAGTAAATTTACAATGCATTCGACATTTGAACGCGTTCATGGCGTCCAGTTCAGCATTCAGCAAATGATTGAACTGAACATGAGGTCTGGTTCAGCGTTCACAAAATTTCTTGTTGAACTGGACCAAACTGGACTTCCACAACACTAATGGTGGTCTGTCATCAGCACTTTTCAGAGCAATTGCTAGATAAACAGATCTTGAAGTCAAGAGCTCCAGAAGAATTCTGATGTCTTTTGCAATAAGAGTAGAATAAAAGAATCAATCATGGTGACCATACTATTGAAAGAACTGCCTTGAGGATTCACTTTTGAATGAATTCATTGGAAGTGCATTCAACTGGTCTTAGTCAACCAGTCGATACAACAGAATCTAAATTTGTCTGTGTGGGTTCAAAACCTGCTAAAGAAGAAATTGTCAAGTGATCATCAGAATCAAAATCTGTTTCTCTTGGAATGTGCAGGTTTGAAACCTGCCAATTCATTTTCTATCAAAAGACACCTTGAAATTTGCTCATAGTCGGTTTGCTTGCAAGATGATCAAAGTTATGTTTAGCCATGTGGCTGTCATAACAGAGTCAAAATCTGTTCCTATTGCAGTGCAACAAGTTCAAAACCTGTTGAACACCACATTTTTTCCAACTCTTTGTAACACCTCAGTTCAAATATCATCTTAGATCCCTGCTCATTCCTGTCTCTGTTTGACTTGAGTCTCATCTCCTGTCTTTCTCTTAAGTATTAGGATTGATTCTGAGGACTTCATATCTTCAGCTCTTCCTCTAGCAGTCCATACTCTGTTTGGTTCTACTCCAGACTTTGTCCATAGTAGTCCTTCTGTAGTTTTCTAAATGTCCACTGCTTAGGGGTCAAACCTGATATTTCATAGTTCTTAGTTGACATTGCAAATATTGCCGCTCTTTCTATCTGAAATACCCATCATCATTATTAATCCACATACTCATTCCCCCATTCACTATACCTGTTTTTTTTGCAACCCAAAACCCACTAATCCACTAACCCAAAACACATTGGACTCATAATTATACCTTTGGACATTTTTTCCTGTGCTCAGACTATTGACCGCACATTATATCACTAACATTAGAACTTTTCCAAACAGCTAACTCTTGAGTCCAACACACACTTGTCTTGCAAGTATAGCAGACTAGCTATGCAAGACCACAACACATATTTGGCTGAGTACTTACTTTGTGTAGTGCCCAGCCATTGTTGTATCATTGCAGTGCATAAGCTGAAGCCAAGCCCTTTGGATCCACCTCCTTGAGCTTGTTCTTAATAGCAGACCTCTTTGGGGTCGAATGCACTTGTTCATACAAGCATAACAGCTTAGGCAGTGCTACAGACCTCAATGTAATATCATATTAGTTTGGTACTTTCTTCATATCAACCATTCTGAGTTGAATCTCTTTCTCATTGTGTGAACAACAATGAAAAAAGTGACAGGCTAAGAAGTCTATCCTTCTCTAAAGTTGGTCCAAGCTCTGTCTACAGTACAACAAGGATATTTGCAACCTAATGTAGATACAATAATTCAGATTGATGGATACTGAATAATATGTGGGTCTTGCTTGCCTAAGCCTCTAGCTTGTGAGTATGGTACTGCATGGATATGAGTCACCCATGCAGGTCATAGATATGAGTATCACTGGAGTATGGGTGTGGGTATGGGATCACAGTACCCTACCCCTACCCATATCCCTACCACAGATTTTAATCAAAATCAGTGCCATGTAAATAAATTTTGACTACCTGAACAATTTGAAAAACTGTCAAACTCTAAAGACAAAGATAACATCCTGCACTGACACTCACAAACCTTCATCACCTACTAGTACTTCCCATCATGCAGCTCACCTTTGCAGCCACAGTCAACCAGTTATCAAAATAACTGGGAAGGCCAAAGCTGCTCTAAAAAGCAGACTATCAAAACTTTGTCAAGACAGCAAAAAAACAACAGTAGTGGAGATAGTGGGAACATGAACCTGAAGAAGGTCAAAAAAACCCTACTGTCTGGTAACACTCCCGCCAATAGTGCAGGATCTGTGGATGAAGATGAGTTAGTTGACAAAAATAGGCCTATCACAGCACCATTGTCTCCATGTCCAGAGATGGTTTTGAGTCGGCAGGCTGTTGTGCATACTGAGGAAGAAGAGAATGCATTGATTGTACAAAGATGATGAGATGGCAGAAGATGAGCTCTGTATGTGCAATAATCTCAATGCAAATATCATATTAATCAAACACAAAACAGAACACCTTATGAGAGATTGGAACTTCACCAGTCTACACATTTTTTGATCTGACACCACAGATTATTAAAATTGATGGCTGCTGCACTCATTATTTCAAGTGTCAATGACAAAGAGAAAGTTATGTACTCTCCCACCATCAACATACACACTGTAGCAATGGTACTGGTGCTGGACTCATATCCTGCCATTTCCACATATGTCTCACAGAAGTACTCCTCAATACTCCTTGACTGTTCTGAAGCCTCCACACATCTGTCCAAGTCATCCAAAGGTAGTCCATCCACTTCTGAGGGTCACTCTCTTCTGCAATCCACTGTATCATGTCCTGTCTATGTCCATTTGACTTTGCTGGTGTGTTTGCACTTCATTTGTCTATTATTGAATATGTTATAGGAACAGATATGTTGGTGGCCCATAGGAAGCCTCAAATAATGCATATAGCAGCATGCCTCGTGCATTATTACATGGATATCAGTGTAGCGACTCGCCTTGAGTCTTATTACATTTCAGATAGCTTATCTCACTACTGTTCTTGCCTACACAATTCCAGACTTTCATGCTGTAATATATAATCACACTCGCCAGCTTATCTGTACTTCACTTCCTTTCCCTTGCTATGAGTCATAGTTAGTAGACCCACTTTCAGATAAGTCGTACTTCACGTAATTGATCCTTTTGTTTGGCTTGACTGCTGCCATTTCACATCTCACTATCTCTGAGTCTTTCAATATGCTTTGCATAGTTGTACTTTTGTATTCTCACTAGTCTTATACTTTGACATACTCATTATACTGACTCTCAGAAATCTCACTGTTTAGTCGCAAGCTCTTCTGAGCCTCTGTGCATCATCAGACCTTCATTTCTTGACTTTGGACCACCTTCGCTTATATTGGACAAGTACTTTGGTACTTTGGATGCACTTTTAGATGTGGTCAAAGTTGAGAAGGTAAAAACTTACCTATCTAGTAGGTGTATGTGAGCTAAGAGGTTCATAGTCCCACACTGGCAAAGAGCTTGCAGAGACATTTGCAAAGATGCTAGAAGAATTTGGCATATCTAAAAAGGTATGATTCACAAAAACAAAACACAATTATATGCACATGAATCCATGAGACACAGATGCTGAGTATTACATGTGATAATGCGTCCAACAATGACACAATAATTTGCAAACTGAGTGATAAAGTGCTCAGGTTCAGTGGAGCAGTGATGCACACCAGGTGCTTCCTCCACATGGTAAACCTGGTAGTGAAATTGTTGATCAAGGAGTTCAATGTGAAGAAACAAGGAGCCGACCAAGTGGATAGTACTGAGATGGAGCTGGAAGAACTCAATGTGGAGGTGGAAGAGGATCCAGAGATGATAGATGAGGCAGGAATAATAGACGGGGTATATAATGAAGACAGATTTGTTGAAAAGGCTGAGTTGTTGGATGAGGGTGAGCATATCACATCGCACTGAACAAAGAGATTCAACCATTGAAGTTAGCACTTGTCAAAGTAAGTGCATGCAAGAAAATAAAACTCACCATTGAATTCAACATATTCCCCAGGTGTGCAAGCTCGCATGGAAAAAAAAAGATGAGTATCTGAGAGACTGTCTGTGAGCAAATATTGAAGTCATGGTTGTATAGAAAAAATGTGGTGTTCAACAGGTTTTGAACTTGTTGCACTGCAATAGGAACAGATTTTGACTCTGTTATGACAGCCACATGGCTAAACATAACTTTGATCATCTTGCAAGCAAACCGACTATGAGCAAATTTCAAGGTGTCTTTTGATAGAAAATGAATTGGCAGGTTTCAAACCTGCACATTCCAAGAGAAACAGATTTTGATTCTGATGATCACTTGACAATTTCTTCTTTAGCAGGTTTTGAACCCACACAGACAAATTTAGATTCTGTTGTATCGACTGGTTGACTAAGACCAGTTGAATGCACTTCCAATGAATTCATTCAAAAGTGAATCCTCAAGGCAGTTCTTTCAATAGTATGGTCACTGGATTGATTCTTATTATTCTACTCTTATTGCAAAAGACATCAGAATTCTTCTGGAGCTCTTGACTTCAAGATCTGTTTATCTAGCAATTGCTCTGAAAAAGTGCTGATGACAGACCACCATTAGTGTTGTGGAAGTCCAGTTTGGTCCAGTTCAACAAGAAATTTTGTGAACGCTGAACCAGACCTCATGTTCAGTTCAATCATTTTGCTGAATGCTGAACTGGACGCCATGAACGCGTTCAAATGTTGAATGCATTGTAAATTTACTCAATTGTACTAGTAGTAAGGAGTACTGGTACACTACTATGAAGCACAACCGAGTGAAAGTAAGGCAAAGCAAGACTAAAGATCAGGAAGGTCAACAGAAAGGTCATCTTCAGTCACATGAGCAAGAGGCTCAACACGAGTGGCAGCCTCAGCTGCAGCCTGGATATGCCTGTTGTGATAAGCACTCTTCAACAATTGGAGCACCTTGAAGATATCAGGTGTGAGCCGGTGTGTGTGAGGAATGATAGCTAGATGAGAAGGGGTGAAAGGGGGAGAAAGGGTGAAGTGGGGTAAAACTCAAATAGACCTCTGGACGCGAGTATAGATTCGGCCCAAGGGGATTGCTACTGAGAATGATTCCTCTAAGTAAAATTGGAGGGGGAACTGAGAAACTGGTAAGAGTAACTGAGAATGGAAAGCACGCGATGTTGCACTTGATGATGCAAGCGCGAGCAAGCCGCCGAAGGTGCGATACAATGTGCAACTGAGCGACCAAAAGTTTGATCCACGCGAAAACGCGGGGAAAAGCCGACGTTGATGAACGCGCCTTAGCGGATATGCGAAAGAGACGTGACACGACTATAGAGCAGGAGAGGAGTCTAGCGAGGTATGTGATGCGAAGTTTGAACGTTTAGCACGACCATTTACAGTGTGTGATGTAGTCGGCCAAGGTTTTAGACTTAGAGTCTCATGATGCATGCAAACGGATGATAATTTTGATAGTGGGAAAAGAGGTACATGAAAATTCCTAAGTCTAAAGTATATATCGTAGCGCATGTAGCCCTGTTCAGAACCGAGAATAACGGTAATACGTGATTAAGGTCTATAACGCAAGTAACGAACA
>NW_024541583.1:0-19975 GCF_016758755.1 Suillus discolor
TCTATCATCTCTTCGGACAGGCCTAAGGCCAACAGAGACAGGGCAATCATCGAAAAGGAGACAACATATTCAAGTAGATCCCCAATTGGGTTTGCTTTGTTATTCGTGTAGGCGCGTGAATCAAAAGGCTTGCAGGAGCTGTGCAATGCATTTCGGGGTGGTACATATAAAATCGGAGAAATTCTAGGTGATACAGTACTGCACCAAAAGCAAACCCAAGTGTTCCACAATGTCTATCAAATTACCACTTAGCAAGGCGTCCTTCACCCTTGATACCTCTGGGTGTCATGGGATTTTTCGGCGGAGAAGAGGCGATCTGCGTGTCTACTGTCCATCTCGTACCAGGGCCAGGCATTTACTCGGATGGTACAACTCTCCTGGAAGGCTATACTGTCGCCAAGAAATTTGGCCAGTTGGCGAAATCTCGACTCTGGGACGGCCTCTTTCCAGGACCGAATCCAACGCCTGAAGAAATGTTCGGCCTGGATGGGAAGGAGGGACCTCGCTTTATCGGGGCGTTATCGGGCACAGATATGACGACCACAGGACATCTCGCATACCTTATAACCCAAAAGGCAAAAGAGACCAAGGCGAAGACTGATTCCGGAGGAAGAATCACTATACCGGGGTCGGTGAGCATCATAGACGTCGACAATGCGGAATGGCAGCAGGGAGGTAACGTGCCAAGAATGAACGTCTTCCATGCCCTGTATGCTGCTATACCTATCGCCAGCAGTCTGGCAGCGTGCCTCGCTTGTGCATATGTTCTGGATTGGCTCGCATTCTGGCTGATCATTCTGGGCATGGTCTCGAGTGGCCTGTCTTGCCTTGTCATCGGTTCAGGGAGGCTGCAATTCAAGCTTGTCAAACCTTCATCATATGCGCCGCGGGGAGACGGATTTCTTTTGATGCGCAATGATATTGTCATCTTGAAGGGCGCAGAGAAACAGGTGGCGTCGATAACCAAGGGCAAACTCGTGCTGGACATGGGTTGTATTCATGATGAAGAGTTCAACGCCATCGGGATCTGCTCCCTGCTACTCCTGTCACAGTTTCTTATTCAACTTCTCCTCGTTCCTCGAGCAACACTATTCGGCCAGATTATGTTCCTGTCGTCGCTTGCAGTGTCTTGGGCGTACAATTCGTTTCTGTCGTCACTGGAGAAAGAGAAGATTCAGACGGACATACTGTGGAAATCACTCGATGAACCACCAATCACGAAATTTGCGCTCCCCAACAGGACATCGGAAGCGGCGTGCGTATGCTTCATCTTGCACGCAGGCGTTGACAAGTCGAGGAAACCGTCTAAAAATTTTAAGCCGAAGAAAATTCTGGAGTACATGATCCCCAATGATACAAGGGTTTGGAAGACATGGAGGCAACAGGTGACGGAGCAGGTATTGAGAAAAGACAAAATCAAATGTTTTAGGCCATACGGAGAGCTCGTGGCGGCCTTGGACGATGAAGAACTGGAACTCCTGGGGCAATTACTGGCAGACGCCGAGTACGGTTATAGATGTTACCAAAAATATTACATAGGACTCGGAACCAGTGGCTCGAGTCTTGACACCCTAGCATAGATAAAACGTAGTACGAAAAGGAGTGCTTGGCCCGGCCATCGACAGAAAGGGTATGATTTGTTGAATTACACCTGGGGAAACGATACAAATCGTCAGTAACTTACTTAAATTAGAGCTAGGGATGGTAAATAGTATAATACTACATGATATCGAGCGCTCCGATTGCAAATTACAACCATCATCCAGCCTCTATAAGGGTCAATTGCTGGCGGTTACTGCTGCTGAAGCAGAAACACAGCACAACTAGTAACCTCAGGCTGTTGGGAGTGCTTGGTTCGTCCTTGCGCAGGAATTAAGGAATGAGAATTCGGATTAGCAGTACGCACCATCATGATCTGGCTTTCGTCTACTGCAGAAATAATATACATTGCCTGACCGATGCGGATAGAAAAGGGCGGATCCTTTCAGTATTAGTGTTAGATCCGCAGCCTGCTAACGCTGCACTTGAGGGATTTCAAACACCTTCAGCGGCGCTCGTGGTAGTCTAGAAATGAGTGGTATTGCATGCACAGCCACCTGAAAACCGTGCCTTAACCGAGTCGCTATGGTCTACCTAGGGCAGACAACTTCAATTTGGATGTTCTCTAATCTCTCCTGCTAGACTGATCGAAGAAGAAAGATAGGCCTTCTCTGATATCTGATATCTCTCCTCACAAAGATGATAGACGATAGGCTCCAAGCTAATCTCAGTTGAATCTCAAGGAACAAAGCTTGATTCAGAAATCAGCGTTGGGATGCAGCTATCGACTTAGAGGCCCTTGTATCAGGGAATCCATGCGAAGTGGCACAATACCGAATGTTGTGTCGATGCGCATGTTCATACGTACAAATCACATTCGGCAGGCTTCATGTGATGGTGGATGAATAGCTTGAGTTTTGCGTTTGATTTTTCGCTTTCACTGTTACTAGGTCTGTTATGTTTTTAGCTATAATCATGCGTACCGGCTATTCTCGCAATCAACTTGTTTGTGGTAGTATATGCCGGCCCATGGGACATCTGTACATTTGGGTACATTTTAATATGATGCAAATTGAACGCACAGACGATGTTCTATTGATACATAAGGAGATTCAGCTCGTGATGACTCTGCCAATGCGACCACTAAGTTGAACCCGTCTCCTTACCATCCAGCTGAATATTCCAACACCCACTCTTCAAAACTCGAGTGACCGTACGATTGTAGGGCCACAAGATCGTCTAGCACGAAGACCTTGGTCAGAACGCCTCGTTTATAGATCAGCACTCGGTGCTAAACCGGATGTAAGCACCGTGGCAGATGCATCCGAAAGTACCCGTGGACATCACAAGGTCATGGTCTCGCCCTACCCTAGTGAGACATTCGTGGGATGATAGGACTCGAATGGCTGATCTCAGCATCTTCTCGAGTCGACACTGACGCATAGGTAAATGCCAGCGGGCGTACACCAGGAGGGGAGATTCATATTTTTTGCGCTGGTGACTGTAGACCCAAGTCGAGCATAGTAAGGATCCCGAAACGGGTATGAAGGTGATATATCATATCGCGAAACCAACAACAGAGACAAGCCCAAAAAGTTCCCTTGGACAAGATTCAGAATGCGAACAAAAAAGACACATCAAAAGTGCCCCTTACTTTGAAATTCCACGAGGTGCAGCGTCCAGGAAATGGAAATGATGTAAGTACTAGATGGTCCCACGAGTCCGTGTGTCCCAAGAGTCCGCGCATTGACTCTAGCACACGCAATTCTGCACAGAATCCTTATCCATGATAGATCTGGATTCGCCCAAACATAATACACACTCCCATATATATTTTTTGAAGAAAATCGAAGTAGATCTTGTTCCATGGGCAACTTATCAGTGCGAGAGGCATAGAAGGCTCACTCTAAAGGTCAGATCTCCACATATAATTCTGGAATATTGTGAGATGGTTATATACATGATTAGAGAATACTAAAACAAATTTATTCGGGGCACATGCTTGTCAGGATCATCTGCGATAAAGAAATAAGCCCCAGACGTGACAATCTGCCCAAAGCGTTACATAGAGACTGTGTAATCAAAACTCCGCAATGCCGAAATGCTTTACACATGCACAACTTCACAACATTTAATCGAGTTTAATCTAGGTTACACAAGGGTAATTGGACGAGTCTGTTCTACAGCAGGCCCGTTTTCTCCCTTCGGGTCTTCCCGTTTCTCTTCGTCTTAGGCCTTGCCTTTGCCCCTGCGGCTTCTGCCCTGTGCATTTCGGCATGACAAACTTGCTGTCCGCGATCATCATCGCCACCTCCTTTAGTGGAGATAGCAGCCTATGTCTAGCGAGACGACTCCGAAATGGCTCTCTGCCTTTTCTCACTCGAGTTTCTCGTCTCGCTAGGTATGCTGTTAGTATCCATTTCTGTTGGTATGTTCTCACTCAAGTTTCTCGTCTCGATAGCATAGCAGAATTTGCGCAATAATTTATTATCATCGAAACTATGTTTTCTCATGTCTGAACATGCCGAATCATTTTCCCCTAACGTCGAATCATCTTCCCCTAACGTCGAATCATCGTCACAAACAGTCTCGCAGACAGTCTCAGATTCTCTCCACCTCTCTGTCAGAGGAATACAGTTCGACCAGCAAGCCGTTAGAGACTGTCTCGACATCATTGACCGTTTCAAACGGAACAATATCGAAAAGGGTGATGCAGCGCTCGAAGTTCAAAGAATCTTACAAGAATCCGTTTCGGCTTCGCCAACTCTCTCCCAAGTCCAGTTTAAGGCTGGGTTCAGTCATTTCCTCGACCTCCTCGATAGAGTCAAGGAACCTCTCGAAGTACGACTTGGATCTCGCGAAGGAGAATTTGATGGAGACACATTCTCATCACGAGTTCAAGAGGAAGAGAGATTGGGAAGACGCGAAAGGTTCAGAGATAAATCACGCGTCCGAGAAACCAGTGAAGAGGTTGAGAGTGAACGGTCTGACGAGGGAGATGAATACGTTCTCAGAGGAAAGCGCCGCAGGCTTACCTCCGAACGCCTCCAATACTATCCTTGGGTACAACCAGGAAACTACCGACATCTCCCCAAAAAGAAGACACAACGACTCACTCTCGAATGTCTTGAAGAATGGTCGGAAGACCCAAAGTATTATCGCGGACAAGCTACTACCACTCCAGGATGTCCATCCTTTCCATCGTCTCAGTGGACCCTCCTCTTCGAGGGACGAGCACCAGATCTTGACAAGGTTTTGTCAGGACATTATTCCACAACGATTGACCCAAAGCAGTCGCAAGTCCTTGGAAAGGGTTTCGAAATTTCCCTTACTCAACCGACCACTACCCATCATGTCCGTTCCTACAGAGACTGGAGTATCGCCACTGACTTGTGGCAAGATGCCCTTAGCTTCATCATGCCTTGGAAGGAGGGAGAACTCAGAGGGTATAGGCGTTACATTTCGCGAATCTTCCGGGATGTCCACTACAGCGTTCACTCCCGAATCGTTGACTTCGATCGAGCATGTCGACTCGAAGTCGAAGCACGAAAGTACCTGTGCTTTGACGACTTCCAGGAATTCAGAAGCCTCGAAACCTCACACCTCTCTTCCCTCGGTATGGTTGCCTACTCAGAGCTCCAACACCTCTCCTCCGTCTCATCTGACAAAGCCGCTCCCAAACCACAGAATGGAGGACGAAAATCGGCACGTCAGGATTCATCCTCGAGGGGAGAGGTTTGTCTTAACTGGAACCGCGGGGCATGTGAGAAACCACCTACCGAATGTTTCCGCTTCCACGTCTGTAGTAAATGCCGCGCCTCCCACAAACGCACTGAATGTCCATTGGCAAAGGGAGCTAAATGAGAAAATAGCTAAAGGTCCACGATTTCGGAGACGGATGATTTGGGGGGACGATGGTACTGCCCTTAGTGGGACAGCAAAATGGACAGAAACTGCTGACCCATTGCCTCGGCCTCCCGCATCGGAATTTCTTAATACATCTGCATTGAATACTATCGCCTCACATCCTGACCTTTTTGTTGTTCGTACTCCTGTCAATGTTGACAGGTTTGAAACGCTCCTTACTCTCGCTAATCACCCTAATCCCACTTTCGTCAAATCTGTATGCCAAGGACTTCGCGAAGGGTTTTGGCCATGGGCTGATACGCACTATGGTGTTTATCCGACGACTCTCGACGTTCCTTCACCTTCTCCATCCTCAGACCAAGAACGAAGCTTCCTTCGGGATCAAATTCTCAAGGAGGAATCAGTGGGAAGGTATTCTCGCGACTTTGGGCCTGACCTATTGCCGGGAATGTATAGCATGCCTATTCACGCTGTACCAAAGGAAGGCGGCAAGTTTCGTCTTGTCACCAACCACAGTGCAGGTGACTTCTCACTTAACTCCATGATTTTAAAAGAGGACATCGCTGGCGTAACTCTTGACAATGTTCAAGATCTTGGAGATGCTCTTCGTCTTCATCGTCAATCTAACCCCCGCAATACTCTTCACATTTGGAAAGCTGACGTATCTGAAGCTTATCGACACATGCCTATGCACCCGCTATGGCAAATCAAACAGGTCGTTACGTTCGAAGGTCAAAGGAGAATAGATCGTGCCAATGTCTTCGGAGGGCGCGCATCTCAACGCATCTTTCACGCCTTCATGTCCTTGGTTATGTGGCTCGCTGTCTTCGTTAGGCTCATATGAGCTTTCCTATATGTCGACGACTCTTTTTCTTTTACCAGAATCGACGACATGGTGTTTTATGGTAAATATCGCAAGATGTTACCTCGAGATTTGGTATCCCTCTTGCTTCTTTGGGATGAGCTCGGAATACCTCATGAAGAACGTAAACAAATCTTTGGATCACCCCTCCCTGTTATCGGCTTCGACGTCAATCCGAATTCTATGTCTGTCTCACTCAAAGACGAGTCCAAGGCTGTTCTGGTTCAGGAACTCAAGGACTTCACGAAGCATAAACGGAAGAGGGCTTTGAAGGATTTTGAGCATATTGCCGGTTCTTTGAATTGGGCGCTGAATGTATGTCCCCTGCTGTGACCAGGGCTTGCAGCCGTCTATGAGAAGATTCGCGGCAAAACTAACTCGAAAGGGTTGTTGTGGATCAACCGGAGTATTGTTGAAGAACTCCTTTGGGCCGCTTTTCACTTAGAGCGTTCTAATGGAATCTTCTTCTTCAAATCGGTTTCTTGGAACCTCGCCTCGCTACCAAGTGACGTGATTCAAGTCTTCTGCGACGCCTCCGGCACTGGACTTGGTTTCTGGTACCCGGCAATGAATCTTGGTTTCCAATCACCCCTTCCGTCTCATTCACCTGTGGAAGACATATTCTTCTACGAATCTCTCTGCGTCTCATCAGCTATTCACGACGCTGTCACTCGTGTACGACCGGATGGAAGACTCGCGGTTTTCACTGATAGCTTGAACACAGTCTTTATGTTCAATTCTTTGGCAGGTCCTTCGGGTTATAACCGTCTCCTGATGGATACTGTTGAAGTCATTCTAGCTTTCAAAATCGACTTCCGGGTTTTCCATGTCTCAGGTGAACAAAATGTAGTAGCTGATCATTTGTCTCGATGGCGCGCGGCGGACGCCCGTTGTGTCAGTCCGGGTCTACGAGTTCTATCATTTGAACCCCCTCGAAATGTGTTGGGGGGAGGCCAAAAATGAATTCTCGGCCTTCGATGACTAAGCAGCCCATTCGGGCTGCTTGGTCAATGGAACGTCTTATCCATGAACGTTCCATCAACCTTGGTCTAGCGCTAGACCGTTCCACTAATCAAACATACTCGTCGGCTCTCAATTCCTATATCAACTTTTGTGAAATTCATCATTTATCCCTTGATCCAACTATCGACACTCTATCGTTGTTCGTCACCTTCATGTCGGCACACATCAACCCTCGTTCTGTCGACAACTATTTGTCGGGAGTCTGTAGTCTGTTAGAAGAATACTATCCTCACGTCAGAGCTAATCGGCGCTCGCGTCTTGTTGCTCGAACGCTTCGGGGAGCTAAGCGCCGTTTTGGTGTTGCCGTCAAACGGAAGTTACCTCTATCTCGAGCTGACCTCTCCAGTGCTCTTGCAACGTTACCACCGGCACCTTCCCACGACGACCTACTCTTTTCAGCACAATTGCTTGATGGTTTTTATGGTCTTATGCGTCTAGGTGAACTAGTTTGGCCGGACAATCCGGCCCTCCAAGATCACTCCAAGCTCATTTTGCGCACTTCGCTCATTCTTTCCGCAAATCATCACTCCTTCACTTTGCCAACCAACAAAACGGACGTTGGTTTCGAAGGAAACACCATTGTTATACAGCGGTCGGATGAAGCGGACCCACATTCTACCTTTCTGAGTTATCTCACTTCTCGCGATGCCCATTTTCCCTTTAACAGCTTTCTCTGGCTTCGCGCCAACGGCTCGGTGCCTACGAGAAACTGGTTTATCCGCAAACTTCGCACATAGGGACCCCGGCGCGAGGACGCGGGGACCCCATGGATTCCGGAGACAAACGACTCCAAAAACTAAGTACGTATCGTACATTAGGCCTATGATCCATGGGGTTTCCAGGCAACGATAGCCTGGAGACAAACGACTCCAAAAACTAAGTACGTATCGTACAATGCCGTACTAACGTACTATGGGAGGGTTTACAGGGTGGGTGTGCAAATTCTGCTATGCTATTGAGATGAGAAACTCGAGTGAGAACATACCAACAGAAATGGATACTAACAGCGTACCTAGCGAGACGAGAAACTCGAGTGAGAAAAGGCAGAGAGCCATTTCGGAGTCGTCTCGCTAGACATAGGCTGCTATCTCCACTAAAGGAGGTGGCGATGATGATCGCGGACAGCAAGTTTGTCATGCCGAAATGCACAGGGCAGAAGCCGCAGGGGCAAAGGCAAGGCCTAAGACGAAGAGAAACGGGAAGACCCGAAGGGAGAAAATGGGCCTGCTGTAGAACAGACTCATCCAATTACCCTTGTGTAACCTAGATTAAACTCGACTAATTGTCCTCGCTTGTCTCGATAGAACGCAGACTGCGAGAATTTAGCCAGCAAATAAGGGACCCCGGCGCGAGGACGCGGGGACCCCATGGATTCCGGAGACAAACGACTCCAAAAACTAAGTACGTATCGTACAATGCCAAAAAACCAGCAAAAGGGAGGGAGGGAAGAATGTGGGAGTTGAATTAAAGTAGAATGTGCGATTTGGATTAAAATAACGAAGTAGGGGAGAAACAATTGCATTGCGCGACATACCAAATCAAATTGTAGCAAAAGGACTAGACACCGATCCAGTTCCCGATCCATCATGAATTGCACGACCATTGAAAATTAGAGCATGGGGTCCCCGCGTCCTCGCGCCGGGGTCCCTTATTTGCTGGCTAAATTCTCGCAGTCTGCGTTCTATCGAGACAAGCGAGGACAATTAGACGGTGCAAATTCTGCGGAGCGTGAAAAGGCATTGCGGCAGACGTGTGACATAGTGTGACGAAGTGCGCGAACTCTAGGGAAAATGCACTTTTCTGCGCGGTAACTCTCCGCTGGACTCAACACGTCAATTTTCGAAAAAGAAACTAGCAGACGTTGTACTTTCGATGTCACGCTATCGAACTGTCAAATAATTAATTTTGTTTGTTTGTGCGATGTGGAGTAATAACCGTTTTGCCAAAAAGGCGCGAACTCCCGTGGACATCTAGTAGTGTTTCAAAACGTTGAGTCGTTGATGTCGGTGGCAGTGGCGTCACATGAGCAACACGGTCACGGGAGTTGTACTGAAACAGAAATTTGAATTGCCCAAGATCTTCTAACCTTGTCCGAGGATGACGCGGATAGGTGGTCACGAACTCAAGGAACCACGAGTCGATGTCCATCTATTTGGTGATTCCCTGTACATTACATCCCTCATCGAGGCCCATGCATGTCCTCGGTCAAACATATTCCCCTCACCTTCAAGCCGGCAGCGGTCACAGCTTCCTGAACATTCGTCAATTGCCCTTCACCGCATAAGCATACAATTGGTCGCATCCTTGCTTTTCAAGTTGACAATCTTTTCTTAGTTCTCTGTCCAGGCAAGATTATCCCTTTTCCATGGCACTATCGGCTCAATCGGATGAGTCGTATAGAATCATTCGGTTCTTCTTAGCGTGCCGTTTTCAGTGGTCTTCACATTGTGCGCATTACTATACGAAATACACTCGATTCTACATTTAGCCTCGGTGTGCTGACTGAGTAGTACCATACAAGTCCAATCACTCTGAGATTCGCCCCCTTCGACCTCGGCTGGCCACTTTCGCTGAAGACCGGTCACGACGTTGTCTACATTAAATTCTTCCGCTAATCCTGGTCGGTGATCTCCATTACCAGCGCTTAGTGCAACCATACCAGGGGTCTATATCGTACGAGCAGCCCCCAACAGCATGGTAATACACGTGTAGTATGAACTGAACCCTCAACCTCTCTCTCAGCTGAACTCTATCCAGTCCCCATATCCTTACCCCCGTCTTCCCTTCTCACAGATTTCGTCCATAACTCCATCGCACTATCATGCCTGATAGCTCAGAAAGCCGATATATCAGACTTGAAGGCGAGTTCCTCCTGCCTTCGCATCTGTTTTATCATCCTCACACTCTATCTACAGTCATCAACGGAAAGAATATTCGAGTTCCTTCCAAGCACATGGCATCCTATGAGCTTAGTCGAACGCTAGGCGGTGGTGAGGTTGTTGGAGGCCTTCAAATGTCATGGAATGAGCTACTCGATCATGGAGATGAGCCATTTGGTGAGTGGTTCGCTTCTCGTTCATTCGCATACACTAACGTCTCGTAGATTTATCCTTCCCACCCGTGCGCGATGTCCACCCTTCCCTCAAGCTGAAGGCCGCCATTGTACATGCTTGCAACTATCAGCACGACGCACTGTTCGATGTGAGTGACGCTGGTATCTGTTCTGTTGGCTTTTGCTGACAGAACGCAAACTGCAGTCCCTCTTAGACTGCGAGATTTTTCGAGACACAGATGCGGGCCACGTAAAATTTCCCGCATACGTGACGAGCAAGACAGTCTCTCACCTGAACGACGCTGTAGAGCATTTTCAGTTGGTTCTGGACCAGTGTCCGGTCAGCCATCCAGACCATGCAACGGCTCTCACCAATCTTGCGTGGGCCCGCCTCAAAGGCTACATCCGAAATGATCTTCAAGACATCGATGCCACCACTTCCCTCTTCCGCGACGCCCTTACATTGCGTCCGCAGCCCCATCCATACCATCCATTATCTCTATATAATCTCACCGACGCGCTGACTTGGCGCCACAACAAGAAAAGTACTGCTGCCGACATCTGCGAAGCCGCCCAACTCTATCATGAACTACTGCCCCTCTGTCCAGAGGGCACCTACCTTCGTAGCATCGCAGCAGGGAAAAATGGTGTTGATTATGTGATCAGTGGATGCAACAATCTTCCAACAGACGCATCCGATGAAGGCATCCATCTTCGAAGAGTCGTCCTCGAGCTCTGTCCTCTGGGCCATCAACTCCGTCCCAGAGCCCTCGGCATGCTTGCATACGCAGTCGAAGGACATTTTAATCAGCACGGCAACATCGATGATCTTGACACGAGCATACAGCTTTGTCGTGAAGCCGTGTCTCTGTGCCCTGAGGACATACTGTCCATGCTGCCTACCTGGACAACTTGACTGTCTCACTCGTGGGCACAGATATCACGATTCCTCCTTAAACGACCCCCATCGCCTGTTTCGACAAACGCGGCAACATTGATGACATCACCCGAGCTATCAGCCTCTATCGCGAGGCACTGACGTTGCACCCACCTGGGCATCCACATCATGACACCACGCTTAACAACCTTGCCATCGCGCTCAATACCAGAGACGAATCCATGTTAGCGAGGATTTTAACGAGGCCATTGATTCGCATCGCGAATCCCTTCGGTTAAAGCGGCTTGACCATCCAGGGTGCCACGCAACTCTTATCAATCTGAGCTCAGCGCTCTGCTCTCGTTTCACGCAAACTCAGAAGAATGAAGATGTCAAGGAGGCCATCACTCTCTGCAAATAATCATTAAAGGCTTTGTATTCACTACAGCCAGACAAATACTACTCATATTCCAGGCTACAGGAAGCCTCGTTACCAGATTCTACACAACCCTGCTGATTTGTCGCTCGCTATAAAGAACTTCAGATTTACATTTTGACAGCCACGTGATGACACAATCATCTCAAACTAAAACGCCGCTCTCGAATCTGGTTGTGTCCCACTACAGCTTTCACGTCCATTCCTCTTCATGCAGCTCATCCGTTTCAAACAAAGGCAGATCGGTCTGGAAGGAGCCATGCCTGGAGGATCTCTACATCTGCTCTTACACGCCGACACTTTCTGCTCTGATCAGGTCTAGACAGTCGATGAAGAAGCGCATGCCTCCGTCCTTTGTGGCAACCGGACAGGGTCAAACGGGTGCACGGAAAGGCAAGGCACTCTTGGCTGTCGGACAGCGAGCTCGAGCTTGTCCATAAGCTCGTCCCTGCAATGGTCAACCGCACCACTATTTCTGGCGGCGCAGCCACACGAGCAGGTGCACTCGAAGTTTTGCAGCAGAACACCTGGGTGCACCTTGCTTGTCATGGCAAGCAGGACCTCAAACAGCCTTACAATTCGCATTTTGTTATGAGAGACGAACATTTGACGTTGCTCGATATCATGGAGAAACATATTCCGCAGGCCGAGTTCGCGTTCTTATCGGCTTGTCACACTGCTGTAGGACACCCGACGAAGTGATCCACCTCGCAGTTGGTATTCAGTTTTCAGGGTTCAAGAGCGTCGTTGGCACGCTGTGGGAGGTCCACGATCCTGTCGCGAAACACGTCGAAGCTTTTTACAGGTATATATTTGGAGATTTGAAGGATGGTGGTGTCGTGGACTGTACGAAGGCAGCCTGGGCATTCAACTGTACTACGCACGCCGTGAAGACGAAAATGCCGCTCGAGCAGAGGATAGTTTTTGCTCATATTGATATTGGTGTGTAGTTCTACCTCGTATTGCTGTCGTCTGGTACATATTTACATGCCCATCACACATCCTGATATCAAACTGCATGACATTCCACGCCTGAATCGGCCTTGGCGTTGTTCCTGTATATGATAGTAATTGGAGAGGCCACGGGGACTAGAGGCCAAAAACAGATGCACAGGTTCGTGCCATAGATAGTGATGCATCAAACAGGACAACTGTATCGCACCCGGGATGTGATTCTGAATGAGCGGCCGGTCCTGTGCTCCTGTGATACAGTTAGAACTGAAAGCTATTTGCGAGCATGCCACATCTAGCGCTGAGAGGGTCAAGCAAGCGGTGGAGTAGGCTCACATACATATATGTGTGTCAGGACATTAAGGGTAAAAATACAGATGTTATATGTACAACTCTCTGAGCTCTGGAGCTTGTATTGGGACGTAAACAGACAAAATGTTTGTTCTATCGTAACATTATGTACATAGCATAGACAAATACTTATACTTATCGAAAGGACATAGGTGGGTGGCGGACAGGAATGTCACGGTGCTGAGGAGGAGTGTGGGAAATGTTGAGATCCGACGTTCTTTGCACTCTGGTGGGCCTGCCGCGGCTAATGATGCATGATGTATTGGCTGTACTACTAGGCAGCGATCATGATGCATCCCTGCAGTCGCAGCAAAACCTTGCATCGATCTGACATGGTCGCCTACCCATATTTAGTCTTGGCGCTCTGGGCGCCCACTTGCACTGGCGATTTCGCCAGGTCAAGGCAACATCTCTACAAATTCAATCCAAATGAACAGCAGCGTCACCGCCCTACTTCATCTGTTGATATCTTCTTGTCATATTTTGGTTTGTTTTGCAATATCTGAGCCTATAGCTACGGATAGAAAGAATAAGAATTCAGTCGTTTCTTCTGTAAAAGAGACGAGGGAAACGGGGTGCCGGAAAAGTAAAAGAAAAGCATACACTGCTTTCTCCAGGATCAGTTTCTTCGGACAGGCCTAAGGCCAATGAGGCCGAGCAATCATTGAAAGGTTGACAAACGTATATATATAGATTTCCGATTGGGTTCGCTTTGTTATTCGTTAGTCGCAGGCCCGGTTAATTTTAAAGGTATCACCAGGAGCTGTGCAGTGCCTTTGGGTGTGGTACATATAAGATTGGAGAAATTCTAGGTGATACAGTACACCAAAAACAACACCCAAGTGTTCCAATGTCTATCAAATTACCACTTAGCAAGGCGTCCTTCACCCTTGATACCTCTGGTGTCATGGGATTCTTCGGCGGAGAAGAAGCAATCTCTGCGATGTCCACTGTCCATCTCTACCAGGGCAGGCACTTACTCGGATGGTACAACTCTCCTGGAAGCTATACTGTCGCCAAGAAATTTGGCCAGTTGGCGAAATCTCGACTCTGGGACGGCATCTTTCCAGGACCGAATCCAACGCCTGAAGAAATGTTTGGCCTGGATGGGAAGGATGGACCTCGCTTTATCGGGGCATTCTCGGGCACAGATATGACGACCACAGGACACCTCGCATACCTCATAGCCCAAAAGGCAAAAGAGACCAAGGCAAAGACCGATTCCGGAGGGAGAATCACTATACCGGGGTCGGTGAGCATCATAGACGTCGACAATGCGGAATGGCAGCAGGGAGGTAACGTGCCAAGAATGAACGTCTTCCATGCCCTGTATGCTGCTATACCTATCGCCAGCAGTCTGGCAGCGTGCCTCGCTTGTGCATATGTTCTTGATTGGCTCGCATTCTGGCTGATCATTCTAGGCATGGTCTCGAGTGGCCTGTCTTGCCTTGTCATCGGTTCAGGGAGGCTGCATTTCAAGCCTGTCGAACCTTCGTCATATGCACCGCGGGGAGATGGATTTCTTATGATGCGCAATGATATTGTCATTTTGAAGGGCGCAGAGAAACAGGTGGCGTCGATAACCAAGGGCAAACTCGTGCTGGACATGGGTAATCATCATGGCGAAGAGTTCAACGCCGTCGGGATCTGCTCCCTGCTACTCCTGTCACAGTTTCTTATTCAACTTCTCCTCGTTCCTCGAGCAACACTATTCGGCCAGATTATGTTCCTGTCGTCGCTTGCAGTGTCTTGGGCGTACAATTCGTTTCTGTCGTCACTGGAGAAAGAGAAGATTCAGACCGATATACTGTGGAAATCACTAGATGAACCACCAATCACAAAATTTGTGCTCCCCAACAGGACATCGGAAGCGGCGTGCGCATGCTTCATCTTGCACGCAGGCGTCGACAAGTCGAGGAAATCATCCACAGATTTCAAGCCGAAGAAAATTCTGGAGTGCATGATCCCCAATGATACAAGAGTTTGGGAGGCATGGAGGAAACATGTGGCGGAGCAGGTGTTGGGTGAACAGAAAATCAAACATTTTAGTCCGATTGGAGAGCTCGTAGCGGACTTGGACGCTGAAGAACAGAAGCTCCTGGGGCAATTACTGGCAGACGCCGAGTACGGTTATGAATGTTACCAAAAATATTACGTAGGGATCAGTGGCTTGATACCCTAGTCTAGAGAAAACGTAGTACGAGAAGGAGTGCTTGGAGGCCATCGACAGAAAGGGTGTCATTTGCTGAATCACACCTGGAGGAAACGATACAAATTGTCAGTAACTTAATTAAAGTAGAGTTAATAGGGATGACAAAAAGCATAATACTACTTAATATTGAGCGCTCCGATTGCAAATTACAACCGTCATTTAGCCTCTGCAAGGGTCAATTGCTGGCGGTTACTGCGACTAAAGCAGAAACACAGCACAACTAGTAACCTCAGGCTGTTGGGAGTGCTTGGTTCGTCTTTGCGCAGGAACTAAGGAATACGAATTCGGATAGCAGCACGCACCATCATGATTTGGCTTTCGTCTACTCCGGTGCCCGACCGATGCGGATAGAAAATGGCGGATCCTCTCAGTACTAGTGTTAGATCCGCGGCCTGCCAACGCTGCACTTGAGGGATTTCAAACACCTTCAGCGGCGCTCGTGGTAGTCCAGAAACGAGTGGTATTGCATGCACAGCCACCTGCAAACCAAATTTCGAGTGTCTTATTATGTAATCACCGAGACCTTCCTTCCAATGTCAGACGACTTCAATTCAGATGTTCTCTAATCTCTCCTACTAGTAGACTAATCGAAGAAAGATAGGCATTTAACATCTCTCCCCGCAAAGATGATGGACGATTAAGGTTCCAAGCTTTCTCAGGGAACAAAGCTTGATCTAGAAGTCAGCGCTGGGATGCGGCTACCGACTTAGAGGCCCTTGTGACCATCAAGCTTGTGATAAGCCTCCATATAAGGTATGCCTAACCAAAAATACTCCAGCATGCACATGTACATAATATGGAGAACGTATCTGACCTCAGTCACGCCTGTCCTAATTAGAGCTTTGATGGGCCTCCCTGGGCCTCAGGCCTCAGGTGTGGCAATACTTACCTCGTTGGCTCAAGCATGGATCCGAAATGACAGTAATCTCTGGTAGTCGGACATGTGTGGGAGCAGCTCAAGAGTGGTCTACTTTCCGGGGAGTTGAAATTTCTCCCAACGTAATATCTGGTACAAAATCACATATCTTTCATCTCCACTTTTCACAGCCTAGCCGTAATACCAACCTTCCCTCCAGTTTCACAGCGCTTCTTTGCTTGACCTGATATATCGGGTCTGGTCATGTCTACGTCACCTCCATCCCTGCCCAGCGCCCTCCACAATGAGGTAGTACAGGCTGAGGACATCCAGTCAGAAGAATCGTCCGACAAGGACTCGAACCAGATTGCTATTTTATCCATCAGCAATGATGAACCGCTCGTGACGAGAAGGGAGTTGTGGAGCTATTATCGTGAGTGGTACACATGTATCGTCCCTTATCATTCTCCGACAAAGCTCAACGCCAGTATACTGTAATGGTGACAATGTGAGTCGGTCGAATATTATGGGGCCCGCTCTGCTTATCTATGCTTCACACAATCAGGGTGTCGGTCCTCTGGGCTATACACAAACTCTGTTCCAGGGGCTTGCCACAGCAGCGGGATATGATCCCGTCGCAGGCCCCGGCTCGTCATGCCTTGCAACAACTGCTTCTGGTCAATGCGTGGTTCCCTGGGGTGGCGGCACAAAGTCGGTTTCTAGTGTGGTGCTGATCGCGAATGGCATCAGTTTCGCCATAATGACAGCCATATTCACTACCATCGGTTCTGCCGCTGACTACGGCACGTTCGGACGGTGGTTACTGTTTGCTGTCACAGTGGTATGCTGGGCTGCACAGTATGCATGTATGGCGCTTACCAGTGCGTTTCCGGGCATCTTGTGTTTCCCGCGATGTCTGATCGTTTTGTGCAGCGCCGAACCGATGGGTCCTTGCGATGGTTCTTTACATCCTCGGTTTCGTATCATACGGCGCAACTCTGGTTTTCTTTTCCGCTCTATTCCCTCGCCTCGCGCGGTAATACCCCACATGCACGCCAATTGAGAGAGAAGTACGAAAACGGCGAGATTTCTCCTGAAGTTTACGAGCAAGAGGAATCTCTGGAAAAGAATAGGATCAGTAATATTTCCACCGTGCGCTGTAGGGGCTGTGTCTTTTGTTGTCGGAAGCTAACGATCGTTCGATATAGGCTCATAGTAATGTCGGGTATGTAGTCACCTTATTACTAACTTAACGCTTTTGTTGCCGATGACGAACAACCCGAAGGTGGACAATTATGTCCTCGTGCTGTAAGCTTCTTTTCAATCAAATTTTTGAGGTGCTGTATTGATTGACGTGTAGTGTCACCACGTACTGGGTGGTACTTGGTATCTGGTGGTGTGAGTATACTGTAGCTCGTCTTTAGTAGGCTTCTTACTGAGAACTCTCGAGTTATCCTCCAGGAGCCTAGGCCAGGCCCTAGTTTTGCCTGAAGGCGAACACTACACGACAATTGGATGGAAGCAGGTGAGTATCTAGTAAAATATTCCTGAGAAATCGACTCACGCGAACATCAGATCTGGGCTGCGCTGAAGACATACAAGCATCTTCCCTACACCTTTGTGTATCTGTTCTCTTTCTTCCTTCTCGCAGATGTTTGTTTTGGTTGTCTGTCTCTTGAACCATACCTGACATCGTGGACAGGGACTGAATACCACCGGAACTCTCGTTACTATTTGCCAGAACAAACAAGTTCAGTTTCTCGTTCCTGCAAAATACCTACTTGGGCTTGTCACAGGCGATTACATCGACTATCA
Source organism: Suillus discolor (assembly GCF_016758755.1). Classification (NCBI taxonomy): domain Eukaryota; kingdom Fungi; phylum Basidiomycota; class Agaricomycetes; order Boletales; family Suillaceae; genus Suillus; species Suillus discolor. The sequence continues at coordinate 17,842 of NW_024541583.1, forward strand.
GTACTCTCGCCTTTTGGTAATATCCAGAGATATTGGAAGATCAGCACGAAGAAGATGGTGTGTGGCGTTAGTTTTCACGTACTCGTTTATCTGACTGTCAACGGTACAGTTTGTGGTGACTAATGTTGTTACTATTTTAATTCCGCTGTGGGGTATGATTGGAATATGGACAGAAAAACTTGGGTCGGTGTTATTCGACTTGTTTCTTCTATCCATCGTCCCTCTAACATGTACATCAGATTCCATAATGTCTGGGAGTTCTGGTTCGTGAAGAATCCACCTTTTCTATCTTGTTTTCATATCCTTCTCAGGGCATACAACATTGTGTTCGGCCTTTTCCAGGCGCCCTACTACGCGTTCTCCCAGACAATGATGGCCGAGCTTAGTCCACCCGGTTTTGATAACATGGTGTGTACTTTACCTTTGTTGTGCTTCACATCACATTGCGTTCGGCTACATTGGCCAGTTCTTCGGTCTCTTCGGTCTGTCCAACCGCGCTTCTTCTATGGTAGGGACCCAATGTCATACAGGCCATCATCGAGAAGACGGGGAACAACTGGCAGGGGTTCCCGTTCCTCTTTGCTTTGTGCACGGCTGCATCGCTGGTGATCTGGTTCGGGGTTGATGTCACGAAGGGGCGTAGGGATGCTGTGAAGTGGGCGGCTGAGCAGCGCAGCCACACACACTAGAACGATTTATATATATGCTCTTTGGGTGGCTTCAGGCATTTCTGATATATCCATCATGTCAGGACACAACATCCAACATCCATCTATCAAGGAAACAACAGTGGACCAAGGTGCAGATAGAAGAGGTAGAATTGTGTCATATCCACCACGTTCAATTCACTTCAAAGGAGCCTGGAGGCCGTCTGATCGTCTTTCTGACGTTGCTGCAGTTTCGCGTGGTACCCAGTGTTTCGGATTCGGTGTACGGCTCAGTACTTAACAGCGACTTACGGGTGTTAATGTTTCAAACTGGCCTGATAATTTGGGCTATGTCGGTTTATACTTTTGAACGTCCAGTTTCTATATCTCTCCCTGAAAGGATGACGAACGATGACTAGTCACTTCTCGGCTTGATAGGAAACAAAACCGGTTTTATAATAATACCGTACAAAGTTGCCAAGTTTGTTTCATATTTGTTCCACCACAAGTTGCAAGCTGCAAGTCTCCAGCGACGCCAGCTACCACCTTGAACTTCGGTCCGGAATCTATCTCGTTTGACAACATCCGAGTCAATGCTGAGTTCGTTCGACTAGAAGACATTTGTAATGGGGAAAGAACGATGCGCCGAGAATTTGCCTTGGACTGGGATGTAAATGGTCCAGGGACAGAAGTATTAGAAGAGAGTGTATTCAACTTTGCGAAACCACCGCGCGGTTGACGAGGGACTGTCGACTAGTGCCAGCAGTCACCGAACCACAATGCAAAGACTTGGATTCCGATGCAAATTCTGCCACCTGGCAGAACATGGTTCTGCCGAGAAATTTTGCCAGTTTGCCGGCAGAACTGCTTCAAAATAGCTGCCCCACAACACTAGCTCAGCCTTTGCCCCATAAGGTACGCGCGCAACCATTAGTAAATGCGAAAGAGAAGTTTGGAGCACACATGGCCAATCACGCATCTTTGTTCGGTCTACCGGAGCTCGTTCTCGACCGCCATGTCTACGTTACCTCCATCGGAAGACTTAATAGCCCGTCCCTTCCACGCTGATGTAAAACAGGTTCAACTAGATATCAAGTCTGACCTGGACGCGAACCAAATTGCTATTTCATCGATCAACTTGGATGATCCGCTCGTGACCAGAAGGGAGTTGTTGAGCTATTACTGTGCGTTCCAATACACGTGCTTCCTCCCCGCCACTCCTTGATTAAGCTAAACATCAGTGTACTCTAACGGTGGTAACGTGAGTCAGTCCCAGAATTCGTGTATCCCCCACTCTACTTATTTCACGTGCCTCCAACCAGGGTGTCGGTTTGGGCTATACACAGACCCTGTTCCAGGGGCTTGCCACCGGCGGGATATGATCCCGTTGTAGGCCCCGGCTCGTCATGCCTTGCAACGACTGCTTCTGGTCAATGCGTAGCCTTGGGGTAGCGGAACAAAGTCAGTTTCCAGTGTGGTGGACTGCA
>NW_024541584.1:0-19972 GCF_016758755.1 Suillus discolor
GAGTGATACCTATCGTACGAAATGCCTTAGCGAACCTCCTCTTTGAAAATGGGGGACACGAACCAAAAAGTTCCCGTCTGGTTGGGTGCGCTAAATTGGTGGAGGAAAGAGCGATTTGGAGGGATCGGACATTGAGTGATGAACGAAGTGCCATCTGCCCAGTTCGTCTTCTGTTGGTGGATGCCATGCCAATGCTTTGAAGGGTATCAGAGACCTTACGATGGCAGAAAGAGTAAAGAACATACTATGCTCGTCGATAAAGGCATGTCTTTGTCCTGTAATTGGTTTACAACATTGATGCTAAAGTTGTCATTCTTCGAAATATTCAGTGTCAGACGTGAATATAAAAGCTTGCACAAACCTTCTGCGCCTTGATGAGAGGACCAGGAAAGATTCCTCCTGCGAGTGTAGCCCTGTACGAAAGGAGGATGAAGATATATAGGGGAAGATATAAGCGCATTAACTCACGACCGTTTAAAGCCGTCAGGCGCGATTACTCGTTGGCGATAGTAAGGTCAGTGACAGGTCCAATAGTGGACGGGTGTGCGCTAGGCGGCGAATGCTGCAAGGGCTCAGAGTTAGATCTTGAAGTTACCGACATTGCATGTGATGAGGCAAGAAGACAGCCAGCGAGGACAGTGTGGAGAAACATTGTGACCAGGGTAATATAAACTATGCTGCCTAACACTGGTAGCCGCAGATGTGGGGATCAACTCGAAGGTAACGGGATAGACAAATCATGTGCCGACTACTTATATTTGTATCGGCCAACACTGAGCCTGTCACGGTGGTAGTGGCATTAAGTCGAGGAACAATCGGAGCCAAAGTTTGGGTCGCTAGACCACTTTGGATGCACGAAAAGATAAGCAGTGCAGTGACGTGTGAAGTGGGGATGTCCGGTCTTTCGTATAGGTTCAATAGTGGCTCCAGTGGATCAAATTCTCGGGTCCAATTTGAGTTGACAACAGGTGAAAGCAAGGTGAGGTGCCGTGATTGAGATTTCACGCGATGATATTCTTCATAAGACCTATACTGTAGGATAAACATTATGGTCGACTAGACAGTTAAATTTGAACCTAGAGTGACTAGCGGTTTGCTGTCCGCTTTTTCGGCAGACAAAAACATGCGCATCAAATGAGGGAATGGACATTCAAGTTTGAAAGCCTTGGCAGGCCCCTGATGAAGTTCCCGTGGCTCGAAGCCGTTAGCTCTGACATGGCTTATTAGTTGACAAGACTCACTAGCGAAGACTAGCAACATAATATAGTAGTGCCGATCTAACTACCATGATGGTCAGGTGACTCGCCGCTCGGTGCATCACAATTTCGGCGGTGCACTAAACGGTATGTAGCTACTGAAAGTTACCGTGTCGTAGTTTCAAACTTATTACTTACAAGGTGTTTTCTCTCGAGCTCGCGTCGTCCTGGTCCCCTGTACCTGGATGCCTCAACGGGTATTGAAGAACCGGATCCTTGTTTCATACTGACGAACCAATGTTTTGGTGGTTGCACTTGTTTAATATCGAAAGTACTCTAGTGCAATTGCAACATATTATCATTGAAGTGCGCGGGGGTATCTAAATGGTTAGTCGGTGTCCACCATAGTTTGGCATCGCCTCGTTCCGACAGGCTTGCCCATCAAACACCAAGGTCATCGTGATCGATAGCGCTCAATCACTTCTCTGCCGTTGATCTCGAAACGGAACTGGTAGGATCTTCCTCGGCATTGCCTCATGTGAGAAGACATGTGCGATCGAGCGTCCACGCGAGTGAAATGTGATATGACCCCTGGGCTGAAGCTTGAAACTTTGCGATGCATTCCTAGGAGATCCAGCCTGGATTGTAATTTCGATAAAGTTGGCCAGGCCCAGACGGCGAATACCGAAGAAGGTCTACATTTCCTAGCAGGTGCACCGCAGTAGTGTGATCTCCATGATGACGGCGAACCAATATTTGCCCACCACTATTCCATTTAGAGAAAAGTCCAGCAAGGACATATTCGAAAGTGACTGATCTTTGAAGTTGGCTTTGATGGGCTGAGTGTAGTGGAACAGTTTTCCAGTTTCTCCGTGCCACTGAGCAATGCATCGATGAACCTCTCCCATCAGAACACCGCTTGCTATGAATTGCTCATCCCGTAATGCTACCGCCAAATGCCAATACCATAACTGCATACTTCTTCAACATGACGTCTGCCTTCAAGTCACAGAGACGAAGCGTGTTGTCCTCCGAGCCCGTAATAATTCGTCTTTGATCGGGTAATATTGCAACCGCATCATTCATACGTTCTTCAGGACCTTTAAATTCCCTTCGATGTGGTGTTTGGAATGAGCGGAGACATTTTACTGGAGGTTGATGGCACTGGGCACACTCGAGGTAGATTTGGACAATGGACGGGTGTGATTGTTCTCTCTGACTTAGCTGCGGAGCTGCATGTATTATGCATTTTATACTGGCTCCCCATAGACGCCCAGGACGGTTCGCCACTGTCGCAGAAAGAATGACATACCCACCTTCCTCGACAATATACATATACCATCCTGGCGCCTTTGAGTCTGCACCGTACACATGGGTCTGGCTTTTGTCTCCACAGCTTCAAAAACTGCATCCCCATGCGCTCGAATGCTACCCATCCTCGATGGCCGCATGAATACCATTGTTTCTCGTGTCCAAAAGCTACTCCAGTATATCGCCATGTGACGTGCCCGAATGCATTTAATGATGTCCTATCCACTCCCCCAAGATCTGCCTGCGCATGTCTCAGGCGCCGTTCATACGTCACCTGTGTCATGATATTTTCCAAAGATGTCCGTAGCCTTGCTGCCAGCGCTCTGCTCATCTTTCATCTGAGTCCCTGGCTCCGCCAACTTTCAGCCAACATCTTTCATCTTTCTGCTTCGCCAATCTGCTCCTAAAGCCATCCTCATTGGTATCCTGCATATACATGGTGCGACACGGTCATCATTGTTGCTATCTTCGGTGACCTCACCACAGTTAAAACTATGCGAACCTTGCATGTAAGTATTGACCTGTCAATGCAGGTGTTTAGGAACGCTATGGATCATGCAATAAATGGCACCCAATTCTTGGACCCACGAACAACCAACTGCGTATCCCAACTTTGAAGTGGTCGTTTACAGTACATCGACCTTCTCTACCTAACACTCTGACCCCAATCACCATGTGTCAGGCGCTGCGTTATCAATCCCGCAAATCCACTTGCAGCCAGTTCTCAACACATTATACTATCTCCATCGTGAATTACAATTGGTGCATCCTGATGAGGACGAAACAATCCTTGACATTTCTATATCGTGAATGTAGAACGAAGTGGCCCACACCAAAGCATTTCAATGCGTCCAATTCTTGTCTCCGCAGCTTCCAGAATGTATCCCATCGCATCCAATGGAGCAGCTGGTGATTCCTGGCGTTCGAATCCGACTGTTTATCTTGTATGACCACATGAATTATGTTTTTCGTGTCGAGCAGCCACTCCAGCCCATCACCACGTCACTCGTTCGAACGCATACATATAGCTTATTACAATACTTCGTCCCGTCGACTCTAAAGACCTGCTTGTACACCGCATGCAGCCGATCGAAGTTCTCCCTTCTGGCATCTCAAACTCGTGGACAATTATATCAAGGAGGAGCGCTTTTTTCCAGCGCTCTGCTTATGGTTCATCTCTACTTCGAACTTCGCCCACCCCGGTCCAACTATTCAGTTCCGTTCGCCAATGCCATTATCGTAGGAATCCTGCACTACACAAGTACCAGTGCAACATGGTCGCCATCCTGAGTGAGCCCTGACTATATGTGCTACGCGAGCCCTGCATTCAAAGGATTCTCATCACAGGTGTCTGGGAATGTCATCTACCATGGAATCGATGGTCCCTAGCCTTAGCTGGACCGCCGAGAAACCAATTGAGTTCATATCAGTTCTTTTACTAAAGCTCTCGTACCAATTATCATATATGATCTCCTTCGTGAATTAGTGCATGCTAATGAGGATGAAATGATGGAGTTTGCGAGGAGTTGCATAATGTTACTTTCAAGGTATGTATGATGTGTGATACCATGAAAATGTGATCGTCAATGTACACACGCAAACTGCCCGGAGATCACTGTTTTAAAAACATACAGTTTACAATATGTCAAAGGTCTTGATGTTCATAATCATAGCGTCAATCGAAACCGTGTCTTTGACCTGCGCAGTAATATTATAGTCCGACGCGATCCTCTTGTATTCTCCAACGCGTTGCTGCGCTAGCAAAAGTTGCGCTGAAAGCCTGCCCTATGTGAACCATCAAACGCAATGATCGCGAGTAGGATTCCGAGTCAACCGACGAGTCCTCTTCTCCAGGTGATCCGCTGGACGACTCGTCAGTGTCGCCTAATGCAGACTCGGACTCGGACAAATCCCCTACGCTCTCCGCTTCGTCTGCAAAGTCAGGCAGCTCAAGGAGACGACGATCCCATGGACGGACAAGAAAGAATGTCTGCCGAGTGGGTCTTGCGCGCGAGAACTGAATGAGTGTCTCGTCCGTGGTGATCAGCAAGTCCCGAAGCCCATCTGCTTTCACTGCGTACGTGGAATGAGCGGCATGACCGCGCCTCCGTTTGACTTCCGTGACACGGAATGCAATGCAAGGAAGACGCAGTCTGCAGTTTGCGAAGAGGGGAGCATTCATGTCCTCGAGTAGGCCATACAGTTTCGAAGCTGAATCCACAGCCACAATGTTCGCAACGAGGAGACCCCTGTCTGAATCTCATCTTCAGACAATGATGATAGGGAGCTTGGCGGGGTTGCATATGAGATAATATCGGCTGGAAGACAACTATTGAACTCGGACGATTGTCCGACCCAGTCCAAGGAAGTGATGTCGCCCGATCTAGCCACGATCTCTTGCAGGAGCCGTCCGAGCGCATTTTGTTTCTTCTCACCATAGATTACAGGCAGGTGAACCCCGAAGATACCGAACAACGAGTACGCGATGTCTTCCTGCATGGTGGTGACACGTCTTGATGCCCATTGCAGTTTCTCTCGCGCGCCTCTCATCCCTGGACGGAAGGAGATCAGGGCCCGTGCATCTATTCCCGTCGCACCCTCCAACTCCTCCATGATTGCTGGGGACTCTTTGTGGTTGGGAGAGCGATCGTCGAGATATAATGACCAATCCTTCTGATAAAATATGACGACTTTCGGAGCGACGAATTCTTGAAAGGTCCATCCTCGCTCGTTCCAAACACTCCTCGCCAGTGCGCCAGAATGGGATGAAGGAGGGACATCGGATAGGTAGACTATGGTGAGCGCTGAGTGGCGGTACCAGACGAACATGGAGTTGACCGATTCTTGAAGCTCGACGTTGTTGCTCTTATCGATGCAGCATGTATCCATCCATGCCCAGCAATATCCCGCATCACGAGCAACTTTGCAGAACGACTGCAATTTCGTGATTCCATCAAGTTCATTCAGCTCGTACAAAACTTTGTCCTTGATGTCGTGCAGCAGCGCCTCCGTCTCTGCCCACTTATGTGATAGCAGGACGCAACGGAAGTGCATCGTCACTACTTGCTTGATGCGTTCTATTTGGGGATCCGAACTCTTTGTTATGAATGACAAAAGCTCCTTGTACTCTGGGCTTGTTTTGAAGAAGTTTAGCTGTGCCGCTCGCTCGCACAAACGACCCGTAGAGGTGTTGAGCAGACGAAGTGGGGCGTTGCTGAGTTCAATGCAAACTGCTCTTCGAATAGCGTCTTCTACTTCGGATGGACAGATATATTGCTGACGCAGATCTACAGAACGAGATATGCATTTCGAGATTATGCATGAGTGTCTCATGGCTTACCTCGTATCTGTGCTTCGGGAGAATTTTCCAACTTAGACAACATAATTTTGAAGGCCTCGATAGCCTCATCATAACGTTGCGCGCCACGCAGTGCTGTATACGTCAACTCGTATCCGATGTAAGACGAAGGATTGAGTTCGGTGACCTATGCATCGCCAAAGTCAACTTCGGGCTACGAAAATATATATGATATCGCACCTTTTGCGCATCGAGGAGCGCATCCTCCCATAGCATTTTCCCCGACTTTGCCTTGCTGCGATTTGCAAAGACGACATCAAATGCAGGATCCAGATCGATCGCGGTCGAGTACAGGTCAATAGCCCTGTCATAGTCGCTTGCAGCGAGGGCAACATCTCCGCTGGTGAGACAGAACGCCCTGCACTCCTCCGTGAAAGCTGAGTGAAATGCAGGTGAAGATTGCAGCCTGCGCGCCATTACGAACTCCAGACTTGCCTTTGCACCAGTCAAGGTAGTTGGCCTCAGTATTTTCGTTACTCAAAACCATCATGTATTTGTATGATTTCACGGCATCTTGAAGTTTACCTGCCCAAAGCAGTGCATGACAACGTTTCTGGTGTGCAGTGAGCCATAATGATTTGAGATTCCAGCCAAAGATCTGGACAAGGGACTTGATTATAAAAATTGTTTTTGATGTGTATTAACGTACCACCGCCAGATCCTCGTAAAATTCACGAATGTCCAATTCCGATGACAAAGCGCTGGAGTTGATAGCGGCCGTGAAATGGTCAGCGGCTTCGTGGTGATGTGCACCATCTAAGGCTTTGATTCCGAGTTGAACACGTAGATATGCCTAACATGCAAGTTACAAAAATTAGTATTGATGATGCAGTGTGGCTACATGATACTTACTTGCACAATATGACATGCGCGAGTATCGGCATTTGGACAACCGGCAGCGAGTTCTTTGAGGAGCAGGTTTGCTTCGTCATATTGATCTGCATTGAAGAGCGCGATGGCCTGAAATACACGATGAAGCAGAGAGTATGCGGGGCAAATATAACATACTTTGATTAAGAGCAGGAAATAGAGGATTTGTAAACCGTGGTTCGTGTACATTGATGCCACATCAAATGATGCCCTTGCATCCGCGATGCGGCCTTTTCCACATAAGGCAATACCCTTGGAGATATGGCCTGTCAATGAGGGCTGAATGCTGATGGACTATGTCACCGTCGAGTTAGTCTTTCATACGAAGGCGATGATCGGTCAGTGAATCTCACCTTGTTTGCATCCTGAAGGGCGTGGTCCCAGTCGTATTTTCGCGCCATAACGAATGAGCGATGGGCGTAAGAAGTAAAGTTGTTGGCATTTGCGTCGATCTCTTGCATGAGTAGTTCTTCTGCGGTAGACAAGTCTCCATCTATGCATGCATCACGGGCTGTTGTGAAGGCTAGGATCTGCACGAAACATGCTCGAACCATGGTATATGAGTCAAGGATGACAACATGCCTTTGAACTAATACCCTGAGGTACTGCCCACTCTGAGATATTATAGCAATCACCGTTGAGGATGTGGTTACCGTCTACAGAGAAAGTGGCGCATGTCATAAAAGATGAACGTTTGAAGATGGCAATGGTTTGTCGATCTGAGAGCTGCCAGAGACGAACATGGTCGTCATCAGATGCGGAGGCGACAAGTGTGCCAGTAGGATCAATGGTAATGGCATTGATGTGGTTAGAGTGGCTCGTCCAAGGATCACCGACCTGCTGCCAGGTTGTTGTGTCCCATTCACATAAGGTAGAATTAATATAACAGGCAGAACTTCCCCGACGAACAGGATAATCGCCACATGCGCATGTGAAAAGACGTGTACCATCGGGCGTCCATGCACATGATGTAATTGTAAGTGACCAGTTGTGCGATTGCTGAGGACTGTGAGGTTTGCAATTGAAGGATGCGACGCGTTCCCTTGTGCCTGAGTTATAAATTTGGATATTGTCTGAGACTGTTGCGATGGCAAGAAGTCCTCCAGACGGCGAATACCGTATGCGGGAGACAAATGCACCACACTTGATTGGACTTCCTTGCAGCTGCCAGGTATTGGTGTCCCACAGTTTCACTCCGTCATATGAAGCAGTGGCAAGCACTGTCCCATTAGGAGAAAAGTCCAACGAGGTGGTCCTTAAAGAGGAGTGGACTTCGATTCTGGTGAGTAAATCGCCAGTTTCTCCGTGCCAGACGATGACTTCTCCACAGTGATCACGACTTGCTATCAATTGTCCATCTCGTGATACTGCCAATTCCCGCACCCCGCTGCTATGTCCCTCCATCTTCTTCAACACAATACCTGTTTCCATGTCCCACATATGAAGTGTCTTGTCATCCGAGCCCGTAACCATCCGTCGTTTATCGGGGAACACTGCGATTGCATTTACGTATCCTTCATGGCCGGTGAACTCTCGCAGGGGCATGGTGATTGGAATGAGGTTCGACATTGCATTGGAGGTTGATGGTGTTGAGTACGGTGGAGGTGGACTTTGAAAGGATTGTGGATGTCTTCCTGCAGAGGTGTGTATTGTGCGTTTTATGGTGCTTCACTGTGTCGACCGGCCTCGTTTCAATAGACGCCCAGGACACTTAAGGCTGTTTCTCTCCACGCCTCCATAACTGTTACGGCAAGAATACTTTCTACTGTCGTACCCTCCTTCGACAGTATACCCTCCCAGCGCCTCAGTGCATACATGCGTCCGATTCTTGTCTCTATCTTTCAGAATGTATCCCATCGCACCCAATCGACAGTTGGTGCTTTCCAGCGCTCGAATCTGACTATTTGTCTTGTTGTTTTTTCGTGTCGAGCAGCTACTGCGGCACATCGCCATGTCACTCCTTCGAACGGATGCATATAGCTTATTGCAATATCACTCTTTCATATCGTTTCGACTCCCAATCCTGCTTGTGCATAGGATGCAACCGAATTTCGTGGTACAGGCTCAGAATATCCTTACCATCACCATACCGCCAATGCCCGCACCTCATTGCTATGCCCCTCCATCTTCAATACAATTCCCACAATTGCATAATCTTGTCACAGGAGCATATGTTGTCTATCAGGAAAAACTGTGACTGCGGTTACGCCGCTCTCACAATTTGCAACAACTCGACAGAGTGTGGTGCTTGAAATGAGCTTCGACATCTTACTGGATGCCGATGATGTGGAGCACGGTCGAGATGGACTTTGGAGGGATTTTGTGTCTTTCTTTAGGCTGCAGAGGTGCGTGTATTGTGCTGCTTCACCCCATTGACTTGCGTTTCCATAGACACCTTCGTAGGACATGACCCCGTTCACTTCCACACCTCCATCAAGGTTACAACAAGAACTTGCCGCTATCATATATACCTTTCTGGACAGTACAACACCCCTGCGCCTCTACACATCCAACACGTATGACATTGCATCCGATTTGTAAAGTCCAGCGATCCGGCTGATAATGTCTGAGGCCTGTCAAATATTCCTAGCGTCTCGAACGCCATATATCATGGACAGTAGCATGAATAATCTCTTTTTTCTCATGTTATCGTACAACCTGTTCGAGCGGTCACCGTTTGTGTGTATCATGCAGTCGACTTCTCAGATCTACGTGTACATGGGATGCAGCGGAATCCCCGCCTCCCGCTACTACTAGTGCTACGACAGAGGAATTTCCGCCTTAGTTTCTGCCTTCCCAATTTAATCTAAACGGTTACCCAGTGTTCTCTCCAGCACGCTGCTTATCGCTTATCTCAGTTCCCAGCTTCAAAAACTCTAGGCAAACTCGTTGGTTGTCGTTCACCAACCCTTCTCCCACACCCATCTCATCGGAATCGCGCACACTGCAAGTATCGGTGCAAGACTTCTATTAGTTTTACTAACTCTGCAGGCTCTCACTGCACTTAAATTATCGACTTGTCACTGGATATCAGGAACTCCATCGATCATGCAATGGTCCAAATTCTCCGAGAAAAGTGAGTATCACTACATTTAAGCAATTTTTCACAGCACACTCTAATGTTCTGACTTCGATTACCATGTGCCAGGGCTAGGACTAGATCAGTATTCCTCGAGGAAAGGGAGTACTATTTCTAGTCTCAGCTCTGAGCCTGGCTGACCTAGACTGTCCAACAGTGACAAAACTTGAACGTCGATGGGGTTCCCTTCATGCTCGCAACAAGTGGTTTGCAGGATGCAACGATAAGATTCAAGACATTGAAATTGCATTTAAACAGTAAAAAAATTGCAAGGAGAACCGCAACTGTTGCGGCCCGCCCTTGTCCTTGTCCCGTTCTCGGCTCCATGCATAACACAGCTGGGGACGTCGCTCATTGATGCAACGAGAAAGCGACAAAAGCACTGGTAGATAACTGCGGTGTCGCGAGGCGCGAATTGTGGATGTAAGCCCACCTTTCCCAGATTCATCTTGATTTCGATATTCCTCAGGCCAGGAGGGGACGGTACTTTGGTGGGCTGATATTTGAGCCTTGAATCTCAGGGTCAGCACCAATCAGTCGAGGACAACACAATCGATCCCAAGAAGTGATAGTACTGGATCGTAAAGGGCAGTACTTGGCATTGCCACATCATGTTGGATTGTCGCTTGTATCCGAATCCATATACTTCGGACTGGAGGCATGAACGAGGGGACACAAAGCACGTCAAATATGATTTCATATTATAAAACAGAGGATGGGTGCATCCGCCATACGGTTCATTGACGTTGTGTGAACCCAGCAGGAATCAGAAGAGGGGCTGCAGGCTAAAGCAGTTTCACTTGAGGAGCGTAGATGAGTCTAACGACGTGAGCCCGCACATAGTGGCTTGGGCGTTCTGGCACTGAAAGCGGCGGCGAATAATGCCAGTGTCTACTCTGTGTTGCATATGAATGTGAGATTGTGTGTAAATGGGGAGTTGCGAATACTTTTCTGGCTGGTGTCTGTGGCGCCTTGCGTATGGTTCGTTGCATCGTGAGCTTGAGTGATCTCACTAGGATAGCATTGAGCTGTCATATCTCACAGAAATTTTAGAAGGGGTCATAAACAGCAAGTGCACTTCGAACGGCCAACTCTGAGTGTACATAATCAGCTTCAGGGGTTCCGGTTGTGCGTTATGCTTGGCAGCTGGGGGCCGATGATTGAAGTCAGGCGTTGATATTCTTACGGAATTCTGTACCACGGGATATTGTGGAAATTGAGGTTGATGAATTGGGCTGCTGCCAATCTGTTCGTGATAAGTGCTGCGGCCTATTAGCAGGAGAGCAGATGACAGATGAACAAAGCTCTGGCCCGAATAGGTTTCGCTGATAACCAAGGTCCTGCAGGGTTCTGTTAGATTGCGTGTTCCATACACACCGCAATCAATGGGAGCTGACATGCGTTACAACGGTGACATAGAGGAGGGTACTAGTATTATCACGGGTCGCAATCCGAGTAACAAGGAGCAGTCGGAAGATCGCGAGGGTAGCCTCCAGAGAATTGCATTTAATTAATCATGGCCAGTTGCATTGGAGTAGATATGATTGCAGAGCAAACGTTCTCCGAATAGTGCCGTCCCGGGTCGGATCTGCTGAGAGCGTTGTGGCTTGGCTGGGCCCTTGTTACTACACGGACATATTACTAATGGATTCGTGGCACGGTCTTTGAGAATATTCGTTCTCTTGTACGACGTTGGCAAACGAGTCTTAGTTTTACGTCCTCTTCAATTGACTTGTTGAGCGCTGTCACGGCGGCCTGGATCCTGCAGCTGACCATCTCCGTCAAACTCTAAATTTCCCAAATTGATCGGTTGCCACCAACTGTCATGTACACCGAGGGCTCTGTGCACGTGACGTTTAACTCCCTCCATTCCATCATCACTCGGAACTGTTGGCGCACGCCAGCTTGCCTGATAATCGAGGTGAGTAGCATGTGGGATGCATCCAAAGTGTTTGTCTCTTCGCATTCACCCCAACGTTCATGATAGCCTTTCGTTCGCAGGCTCATATAGCCACGAGCTGAGCCTTATTGCCTGACCCGCATCATCACGGGCACATCTATTTGCCATTTGCCGAATCAAGCGTTTTCCTGGCTACTGATCCGAAAAAGTCAAAGATGTTGCCTTTCGGACGAACGTGCCGGTATTTGCGTCCCTGATAGCCATCAGAACGCTGTCTTCACTATCTGCATGGCACTCAGGAAACGTATAGGAATGCCTTGAAATGTCGTTTTAAATTCTGTCCGATGACCCCCATTTATCAACGTTCACACACAGGGTCATGCTTTCTGGGGCTACGATAACTCGAGATTAGTTCCAAGCTGAGCTAACTATGCACTCCGACAAGGCGTCGACCAATTGGCAATGGCTTATCTCTGTGTCAGTGTTGGCTCGTGACTTTTCCTAGTCATGAGAGAACTCGTGCCGCTATCACCTGGACTTTTTAAATAGCTGGAAAATACAGTCGGATACCTACCCGTACCCTCATTGCACACAAGCTCATGACGACCGTACAAGCATCAGAGAAATATGGCATCATTAGCTCTCCTTCGTCAATCACCCGTATGTCCGAGGACAACGATGAATTTCTTGCAAGTACTCTTTCAATTTTCCTTCTTCAGCCTCAATCAATGTTCAAATCGTTAATGAGTAACAGGTCACCTTCGAAGATAATGACACACGAGATCCCATGAACTTCTCATACAAAAAAAAGTGGACGATCACATTGGTGGCGTGTGCTTTCACTGGTATAGTCGGTAATCTAATCTACATCATGGAGCGATCAGAGAATTGACAGAATTTTGTGCCTCTAGCTGCAGCGGCGGCCTCTTTTTCTATGGGCTACCAGTCGATGATGCAGGACCTGAACTGCACTCAGTTTCAGGCCACCATCGGATTGAGCATGTGGTCAATCGGATTTGGCACGGTTCCTCTCATCACTTCGTCCTTCACGGAAGAATTCGGTCGCCTAAATATATATATCGTCTCGTCATTTGGATTCCTGCTTACGGAAATTATGATTGCCCTGTAAGTTCATTCATTTTTCACGGACGTGACGCTGATTCATAGACTATTGCAGCTCACCAAACATACAGACGGTCATACTTGGACGTCTTCTCGGGGGCGCATTCGGCTCGACAGGTGCAACCTTGGTGGGTGGTTCGGTCGCCGACGTATGGAAGCCACATGAGTTGAGCAATTTGAAATTTTTACTTGTTTGATCGCTACAGCTATCTTCACAGGCGTGGACGACCTATGGCGTTTTTCGCTCTTGTTGCTGTGGCTGGAACGGGTCTTGGGCCCTTAATTGCCGGTGTAATAGAGGCAAGTCCTCGCCTTGGATGGAGGTGGATTCAGTGGATTCATGCTATGTTAGTCCCTTGAAACACGTCACGCATATTGCATTGACTAAAGTTTCCTACAGCTTTACAGGAGCTTATTTCATTCTTGTTGTGTTGCTCATGGAAGAAACGCGCGCTACCATAGTTTTAACTCGCCTGGCAAGGAAGAAGCGAAAAGAGACAGGGGATGATAGATATCAAGCGAAAGCAGAAATTGAAAAACAAAGCTTGATTACTTTGATCAAGATTTCGTGCACACGACCAATATGTCAGGCAATTTCAGCGATGATCTACACGGATCAGCTGACATTTTTCTCTTTTCAGATCTCTTGCTGACGGAGCCTGTCGTCCAGAGTTTCAGCGTAGGATCTGCGGCTGCTTGTTATAGACAGAGCTAAAGAGGAACATTTCTTTCACGCAGTTGTGGATTGGCTTTACGTGGGGCGTTGTCTATGCCCTTGTCGAGTACGCCGTTCCATGTTGTTGTGCTTACCATCTAACCCATGTATAGGTCTGTCTCCGCTGAGTTCCAGACGATCTACGGATTTAACGTGCAGAACACAGGATTTGTTTTCAGCACCCTCGTGTGAGTCGACCGGATCTAGAACTCGTGATGATGATTTACCATTGTCCGGCTTAGATTTGGAAGCTTCATTGGATACTTTGCCAACATCTATCAGGAAAAGTTATACCAGTAAGCATGTGCTGGCTACATTACACATCTACGGATCACGGACCTGTTCAAATTAGGAAACATTATCCCCGGAAACGTCAGGAAGCGCGTCTTTATCTCCCTTGTGTTGCAGCAATCCTCATACCGATTGGGATATTCATCTACGCTTGGACAGCAAGACCGGAAGTACATTGGATAGTGCCAGCAATCGGTCTCACTGTTTGTCCCACGCATCTCCTTCACAGATGCGAGACTGACATTTCTCAAGATATTCATGTCCGGCGGATTTGTGATTTACATGGTGGTCTTTCTGTATCTCGCAGATTGGTGAAAATATTTTGACCTGCGCGATTGAATGAAACTTATCAATATCATAGCTATGGAACATACGCGTCGTCAGCCATCGCAGGTCAGAGCATGTGTCGTGAGTTCGCCTCTTCCACAACTCTCGAATGCTTTTAACGCTATGAATCGCTAGGAAATTTGGCCGCATCGATCTTTCCTCTTTTCACGACACAAATGTTTGCTCGCTTGACGTATAAATGGGGTCTGACCCTGTTCGGATGCATAGGTGCGGCGCTGGTGCCCATACCATGGGTAAGACAGAACTAGCTACCTGTCAGGTCGTTATTAAATGAGGGCCAGGTACTTTTCTTTTATGGGTCTAGGATTCGTGCTCGAAGCAAGGTGTCACTAAAAATTCTGGAGGAAGAAGAGTTGCAAGACAATATGGAGAAGTGACTAGACATCGCGGAGGAGCGATGACGAGATACCATTGGTGTCGAAAAATACTAGAGCAAAGCGTGCCAGCGCTTTGAAAGTAGACTATATAGATTCGCTTGTGCTTGAATATGACTGTGCAGTTTGAAGATCTTGGACGGGTATTGAGGGCTGAGTTAGTGATGCCCGCGGTACAACTGGTCCTGCACCTTCCCATCCTGGTACCGGCAAGCGCCCCTTGGCAAACTCCACCCGCTGGAAATACGTTGGTGACAGGAACCCTTCGTTTCCCTCTGTCAGGACGACGCCATTGGCGGACAAGTAGAACAGAACACCAGAATCAAGGGCTTTCTGCAGATCAACGAAAATCAAGATTTGCGAGGAGTTGCGCATCCCTATTACAGAACGTGAATCGGATAACGCAAGCAGATGAGGTTTCACCTACCGCTCATGACATTATCTCCCGGAATGCCTTGCGCAAGGTGAATGTGATTTCGCTTCATTTTGGATAGGCCTTGCGCCGCTGACAGATATGTGTTAGAAGGACAAACCATCTCATAGACGTAAATTTACCTATGAGCTCCCAGGCGCTAAGTGTCGTGCCGTGGACAGCCATTGGTACATCTAATGCAGACGTAATAGGTTGCATGTCTAGCGTGACAGTCTGCGATCAAGATATTTAAACCAAACATTCGTTTGACTATAAGTTATTCACCTGCAAGGAATGCCCCTGATTTGCTCTAATCCACCACATGTCAGACGATGAGTCAGATGACCGAGGCTCTGCTAGAAGGTGAAATCGTTGCTTTTGGTCTTTGTCAACGATCTCTTGTAGCTGAGAGAAATTGACGTCTCTGAACATAGGATTCGAGAGCTATCTGAAATGATTAATGCTACAAAACGTCAACAGGACTCATACAACTCACCACATCCGAGACTTTAGCATATCCGTCATCTCTCATGTCTAATCCTGCATTTTTTGCCCCATGTCGTAGCAGCCAACTCAGGCTCTTGGATACACGTACCCGTGGATCATCGCGAGGGTGTCCCCTAAGCTTTGGAGATGGACCCTTCTTTCTACTCTTGTCCGCCTGTTTCAGCTCTTGTGTGATATCCATGTATCGTGTCCTGTGGTATGATTGTGTTCGTTGCGCCAAATTATTAACCAATAAAAGTTGTCTGTGTAGAGAGAAGACGGTTCGCATTCAAGCAGATACCAGTCCGGTAAATAAATCCCAAATGAAGTCAATGACTGAGTCACGCGCGGCGCGTGCCTGCACGCCAACTGGCAGCCTACACGTTAGGCGCCTGAACTCAAGCCCCGTGCCAACAAAATGGTGATTTCAGTTTTAGCAACTTGATGTAACCGCATGGAGACGGCTTTCTTGAAGAGACCAATGTCTGCAAGCAACCCTCGCCCATCGTCGTATCTGACCGGCCTGAAATCCTACATTTCCAAACAGAACCTTCGCACAGTGATATCCGCTCGTCGAGCGCCCAGACCAGGAGAGAGTGGTTATGTTGATGGGCGGACCACGACGCTGAGTTGGAGTCAGTGGGCGGGTCAAAAAATCAGACGGGGTGGACCAGATGTGACAACCACGGACGAAGTGACTCTATTTCCTGGCTGGGCATCTCTGTGTCCTGCGAGTGAACATGAGGATGAAAGTAAGCAACTCTCTTGCTGTGCATGCTTCACTCGGCTCAAAGGCTTACTTTTTGTAGATGCATTTGACTTACTTGTTTATGTCTCGGGTTATGCGACGACACGCAGGCCGCCAGAGTGTCTTACCCGTTCTCAGCGTGCGTTTCTAAGACTGGCTAGAGGTGCGCTCATTCGAAATTATGTTGTATCGTTAAACTGAGGTCGTGATCAGGTTATGCATCCCTACCCAAACTACCGGGTCAACAGTCGCCCCTCAAAGGATCATCTATGATAGAAATCGACTGGCATCAGGCTACCTCCCCGTCCAGGCGACATAGCAGATGACTTCGAGATGGAACTAGACAAAGAATTCGAACACATGAGGGACCTACAAAAGGCTCAACTTACCGAAGAAACCTATGAATCCGAGTCTGAGCCTCAACCGACACCTTCACGTCCAAGTTGTGAAACATCAGCGCCGTTTGTGAACGCTCCACTGCAGAAACAGCACACAAACCTCGAGGCGCGTTTGCGACCATTTTGGTCATCCGTGTTATCATCCCGCACAATCCAAATATCCATTTTTGCCGTACCTACTGTCTCAGGCGATATCGATTCGAAACGTGACGCTCTCGAGGATGGTCCGCTGTACACTGAACACCTAGTCACTGGACCAGACGGCGCCTTTGCAAACCCCTTTAAGATCCCCTGGCAAGAATTATGCAGGCATCCTATAGCACAGCACAGACCATCCGAGAGATCGGACATAAAACATGAGCTACTCATTTCTGCAAAGCTGTTACCCGAGCCTGCGCCCACACCCGCATACCTGTTCCACACAGACGTTCCAAGGAACATTTCGGTGGTCGTTCCAATCACATCTTCACCTATCCGTGTAATAACAGACATAGACGATACAGTCAAGCTCTCAAATATCACGAGCGGCGCTCGTGCCGTCTTCCGCAATGTTTTTGTCAAGGACCTCGAGGAGACGACTATTCCAGAGATGGGGACATGGTACCAGTCAATGTGGGAACGAGGCGTTTCCTTCCATTACGTCGTGAGTGCCATGCCACATTTTATAGTAGACTCATGTTTATAATTCCCGTAGTCTAATTCTCCATTTGAACTGCTCCCAGTCATCAAAGAATTTTTGCAGATATCCGACCTCCCGCGGGGATCTATTGCCCTTAAATCTTATAATGGTAGATCCTTCTTCAATGCCCTTCTTTCTGATCCTGCCACCCGCAAACGTGCAAACGTGGTTGAAGTCCTTGATGGTTTTCCTGACTCGAAGTTCATCCTGATTGGGGATTCAGGCGAGCAAGATCTGGAGCTGTATGCATCTATTGCCATGGAGCGTCCGCAGCAGATTCTGGCTGTGTTCATCCGAGATGTACACGACACAGGGCTTGCAGATGCTACAGGTAGTTTGGCGAGTCTCATGTCCTTGCAGGCTTCTGGGCCAGCCAAGAAGACGAGCTTGCCAGCACAAACCTTTGCTACTCGTCCACACCCCCTTCGTTCGATGTCTGACACGGACACTTTGAAAGAGTCGGGGCCATACATCGCAAAACCGGGACCGTCCGTGAAGAAGAGACCCACCTCCAAATTTACCTTGCCCCCCCAATCATTTTCCTCATTTGATAATCCCGCAAATGCAGATTCCAAAACCAAACCAAGGATGTCTGTAGATTCCATAAGCTCGGCTGGGTCGAGTTCCAGCTCTTTGTCTTTGCGCAACTTCAGACGGGCGACGGGTCAGACTACGTTACCTATGACGGAGGCGGAGAGGAAACGTCTCGAGCTGCAGAACCGCGTAAACAAAGCGAAATTAACGATGAGGCATGACATCGTTCTGCGGGTGTTCAAGCTCCCGGAAGAGTGTATAGAGACTGAGCGACTTCTAGAGCCACTGAAAGATAATATCCGAAGGAGGAATATGGCCTAACTGTAATTTATGCATCGAGCTTTCATGTATGGGTAATAATGATCCACGGGTATATGGATACAGTCTGTATGTAAACTACGAGGAGGTGACAGGCACCGACTTTTCTTCTGTATTTTGCTGGTTACGCGATGTCAATTGCTTGTCTAACTCGAGCATGTATCCGCTGAGCTCCTGAAGCAAGATGTGAGACACATGTCAACCTGGGCATGGGAGTGGCTTACAGTGTTATTAGGGCTCAAACTGAAGGCCGAGAGAGATGGCATCTTTAGCCTCTTCTATGCGGCCCAGCGCGACGAGTGCTTTTGCTTTTCTGAAATGACCTTTCGGCCATTGTCTCCGGACGGAAATGACGGTCTCGGCGTCAACAAGTGCGCCGAGGTAGTCACCGAGGTCAAGAAGAGCCGCTGAGCGGTTGGATACTACAGTCGAGAGCTCTTCTCGTAGTATTGCGGCACTTTCCCAAGCTGGTCTCTGCACGGCTATGCTCGCTGCCATATTGTACTTTGAGAGCGCTTCCCTAGTCTTCTTGAGTTGTATAGGTTCTGTGAAAACAGTCAACCGAATATAAACAAATAAACTCGCAAGACATACATTGCCCTCGTCCTTCATATTTGCCACTGCCTGCGAGAGTTTTTGCTGCACAACGCTTGGAGGAGGTGGACAGCGCAAGGTAGGGTTCGTAACAAGAATCTTCGAGACACGATTGAGAGCAGTAAAGTCTACGTTGCACTGCTTGCACTTTTCTAGCTTGTGCGTGTTGCAGAAAGCGAATGCAGTACTCGGACCTCCTACTGCTAAGTCTACAGGCTTAAAATCGGCATCGATGCGAGCCTGCATGTTTGGGTCCGGTTGTGGAGCAGGCATGACCTGTTGAGCAGGTTGCGGAGGATGAGGGTGTGGGTGAGCATGCGAGTGTTGACCTGCTGAAGGTTGTTGAGACATTTTAGTTTTGTGCTCGGCGGAAGTAACAATCTATAGAGCTACGTTGACTTGGTGAGTACTGAGTACTGAGTAGCAGTGCATGAGAATAATTAACCATTCATGGTGTTTCATTAGTCAGCATCTGGGGAGCTCCGGAATTTTTTATCAAAATTGTGGTTGCTCAGCTTTCTTCTTCATCCACCAACATCGGTCCTTCTGTAGAACCATTCAACGACAGAAAAAAGAACGGTCAAGTTCATCATTCGACTTAATATGACCAATGGAATTGTAAACGGCAACGAAAGTCTAGAGACTCAGTTTGGTACGCGCTCATTTATATTATCTTTGTCCCCTTCTCACCAAACTAATATCTTTAAATTCAGCTTCATCTCGCATAATGGAACGAAATCTGCATACGTTCCACCTCACATGAGAAATGCGCAGCGCGCTTACACCACCCCCGCAACAGCCAAACGGTATGTAATTTTCTTTTGATTTTCCATCCTGTGTCAATCAAGCGCTCGTACTCAGGACCGGCTGGAACGAGCCCCAAGCTTCTCCTCGCCGTGGATTTGAACCCCTCCGAGGTGGTCCTCCCGACAAAGGTAGCAAAGATGTCGCTCTTGCATTCAGCAGTCCTACCCGTGGAGGTAGCAGTGCAAGTGATTGGGCAGGTCGCCCAACTAGCAACGGATGGACTGCCAGAGAACCCCGTGGAGATAGCCAACAGCGTGATTCTGCCGGATTCGGTGCCTGGCGCAATGGTGTTCATGTCGTCGGCCCTCGCAATCCTCGCATGGAGAAAGAGCTTTTCGGAGATCCGACCGATCCATCCAAGCAACACACTGGCATCAACTTCGAGAAGTATGATGATATTCCTGTCGAGGCTACAGGCGCTGGAGTCCCAGA